>NC_134697.1:95424033-95724033 GCF_050947455.1 Rhinoderma darwinii | reverse complement strand
CTGCCTCTTACCTCCTCTCCCTCAGGCTTACGAGAGGACGTGTCTTTTTTTTTCCTCTTATTCTGCATACCCCTCCTTTCCTCAGATGGTAATGCAGAAGAAGAGGCTGCCGGTGGCTGGTCACGAGGGACAACTTCCATGGTCTCCTGTGTACTGTCCGACTGCTGGTGTTCTGGACCTGGATGACCTGACTCCTGCTGGACCTCCTGTCTGGTCATTATTGACCCTGACATTAGAGCCTCCTCCTCTACAGCGTCCGTCTCAGTCATAAACTCCTCAACCGGAATCTGTTTACAGATATTGTGCCACGCGTCAGGACAGTCCCTGTGCGGGTGACCCACCCTCCCACACAGATTACATCGGACATTCTGACAGTTGGAACTTAGATGGCCAACTTCACCGCACAGGTTACACTTTACCACGGTGCAGATGTTTGCCAGGTGACCGGTCTTACCACACTTGAAGCACTTTCTGGGTTGACCAGGATAAAAACAAACACCCTTTTCTCTCCCAATGAAGAAGGAATTGGGTAAATGTAAAGTCACATTGTTATGCTGGCGCAGTTTTACCAGAACCCTCCACCCTCCAGTCCAGATACCATCAGCGTCTCTGTTCTTGGTCAGGTCAGACACCAGGTCACAGTGTCGCCTGAGCCAGACCACAATATCCTGGGGAGGAACAGCTTCATTCCAAAAAATGATGTTGACACCAACGGTATCTGGCTTGGACACTGGAATAAAGCTAAATTTGTCCCAACCGGTTTTGTCCCTGAACTTGGAAAAATGTGCCCAGAATCTATCCAAGTCAGGCGTAAGCTTAAAGCTGACATCGTAGCCCTGTCTGTCTGGTAGATTTATTACTGCCAAGATATTTGCTGGCACAAAACCCATCTGGTGACACAGAAGTTCTCGGACCACAAACCTCCTATCTGGAAGGTCCTCCTTGGCGCCCTTGTGCTTGAACCTCACCACATTCCTCCTTTTAAAGGCCTGGCCTGTATAGCTAGCGCCAGAGGTAAAAGATGGAGCACCGCGGCTCCAGGCATTTCTGGGAGGAGGCTGGCGGGTCTCACTGTCCTGACTTATAGGGCGAGTGTCTGCTCTAGAGGGGTCTGTCACACCTTGTGTACTTACAATTAGAGGGGGGAAATCAAGCACATTATTCTGAACATCTTCTGACCCATCAACCTCTATGTCATCATCAGATAAACCTACATCATACACAAGCCGTGCGTTCCCTCCAACCAACAACCCTTCAGGTACATTCCCACTCCCCCCAGTCTGTGCCCCAGCAGTACAGCTCTGCTGTGTCAGCGCATCATCCTGACCCATGGATGAACGTCCACTGTCCTGTTGTGCTGAGCATCCTGGGACTTGTGGTGCCTGTGCTAGTATCCGACTTCCATGCCCCTGTTCAGACACAGCTGCAGATTTTTGCCGTTTTTCTTACTCCTCTTTCTGTGCGTCCGCTTCTAGAAATGAGAACCTTGCCGGTTGCAGCACTAGTCTGGTCTCTGGCCGGGGATCATCTGGGAAAATATCTGACCCCGAGTCCGCCTCAGAGAATCTGAACTCTGGATCAAAGTTCTGTCTGTCGGTCATAGTAGAAAACCGTTCCTTGTTTTTATAGGATTCTGCGAGTGGCCCCATCCTCTCCAGGACACCGTCCATCTCCCCCACCACTTGTGCGAGTTGCATCCCGAGTGAGTAAGGCCTCATTTACACGAGCGTGTGCGTTTTGCGCGCGCAAAAAACGCTGCGTTTTGCGCGCGCAAAAGGCACTTGGCAGCTCCGTGTGTCATCCGTGTATGATGCGCGGCTGCGTGATTTTCGCGCAGCCGCCATCATAGAGATGAGGTAGTCGACGCCCGTCACTGTCCAAGGTGCTGAAAGAGCTAACTGATCGGCAGTAACTCTTTCAGCACCCTCGACAGTGAATGCCGAACACAATATACACCAACCTGTGAATAAAAAAAGACTTTCATACTTACCAAGAACTTCCTGCTTCCCCCAGTCCGGGCTCCCGGCCGTTGCCTTGGTGACGCGTCCCTCTCTTGTCATCCGGCCCCACCTCCCAGGATGACGCCGCAGTCCATGAGACCGCTGCAGCCTGTGATTGGCTGCAGCCTGTGCTTGGCCTGTGATTGGCTGCAGCTGTCACTTGGACTTAACTGTCATCCCGGGAGGTCGGACCGGAGTTATCGGTAAGTCAGAACGTCTTTTTTTTTTTTACAGGTTCATGGATTTTCGGAGCGGAAGTCACTGTCCATGGTGCTGAACCAGTTTAACGCTTTCAGCACCGTGGGCAGTGACTGTCTCCTGACGTCGCGTACCCGAACATTTTTTACCGGTTTCGGTCAAAACGAGTTTGGCCGAACCCGGTGAAGTTCGGTGCGCTCATCTCGAATTTGACACTCCGTTTGGATGTTTGTAAACAGAAAAGCACGTGGTGCTTTTCTGTTTACATTCAGGAGTTTGACAGCTCTTGCGCGAATCACGCAGTTCGCACGGAAGTGCTTCCATGCGGCATGCGTGGTTTTCACGCACCCATTGACTTCAATGGGTGCGTGAGTGCGCGAAAAACGCACGATTATAGAACATGTCGTGAGTTTTTTTCTGCGCACACGCGCTGAGCGCAATTCACGCATCGTCTAAACTGCCCCATTGACTAATATAGGTGCGTACGACATGCGTGCAAAGCACGCGCGTCGCACGCGCGTATATTACGCTCGTGTAAATGAGGCCTAAAGCTGAGCAGCATATACGGCTTCATTCTTAGGATTGGCGTTCTTCAGTTTATATACACAGTCAATTTGTATTTGCAGCATTTGTTTTTGGCTCTGTAACTCTCCCATCCTCCTCACCAGAGCAGGGATTTCCTCCGCCAGTTGCAGCTCAGGCGCACGCTCTGTCTCTTTAGACTGTGGGCTCTGCTGGTGCAGGATCTCAGGCTGTCTGAATGCCGCTGACCCCTCCAGATTAGCCATCCCAGCGCCTCTGGTCTCACACCCTGCTGGATCACACTCTCCAAGGCTTGTAACAGTTGTAGAAACACCTTGAGTATTCCTTGCAGGTTTTGCCTCCACAGACTTTTCAATGTTTTTACTGCTGCTAGACCTTGTGCGGCCTGAGCACGCCACGCTGGCCACCCATTCACTCTGCTGCAATGTCAGTCTCTCCAGGGATGTTCTCCGCTGTCTGGATGCTGGAGGGGTGAGCTGCACCCCAGGTGCCTGTAATGTGCTCTGCCCCACCAGTGCTTCACTCTCACAAGTACTTCTTACTGCTGCAACATTAGCTTTACTCACTTTACATTCTTCATCTTCCTTCCTTGTGCCGCTGGTGCTTCCATCCTGAGTGTTACAATGCTCAACATTCACTTTGGGACTTGTATCCACATTAGAAAGAGCCTGGGAGTTTTCTCCCAGTAGAGGCCTGGAAGCCTGGGCCTTGCGTGGGGAGAGTCCCCGCCCGGGGTGGCCCCGCCCTGGGCTATCTCCAGACATGAGGAGAGCTACAGACACACAACCTCACAGCAAGGAGGCAGTATTATAGTAGTTATATTCTTGTATATAGGAGCAGTATTATAGTAGTTATATTCTTGTATATAGCGGGCAGTATTATAGTAGTTATATTCTTGTATATAGGAGCAGTATTATAGTAGGTACATTCTTGTATATAGCGGGCAGTATTATAGTAGTTATATTCTTGTATATAGGAGCAGTATTAGGGTATGTTCACACGGCCTATTTAAGGACGTAATTCGGGCGTTTTGGCCCCGAATTACGTCTGAAAATAGCGCCTCAATAGCGCTGACAAACATCTGCCCATTGAAAGCAATGGGCAGACGTTTGTCTGTTCACACGAGGCGTATATTTACGCGCCGCTGTCAAATGACGGCGCGTAACTAGACGCCCGCGTCAAAGAAGTGACCTGTCACTTCTTTGGCCGTAATTGGAGCCGCTATTCATTGACTCCAATGAATAGCAGCGCTAATTACGGCCGTAATTGACGCGGCGTTCAAGCGCCTGCACATGCCGGTACGGCTGAAATTACGGGGATGTTTTCAGGCTGAAACATCCCCGTAATTTCAGCCGTTACGGACGCCCTCGTGTGAACATACCCTTATAGTAGTTATATTCTTGTATATAGGTGGCAGTATTATAGTAGTTATATTCTTGTATATAGGAGCAGTATTATAGTAGTTATATTCTTGTATATAGGTGGCAGTATTATAGTAGTTATATTCTTGTATATAGGTGAAGTATTATAGTAGTTATATTCTTGTATATAGGGGCAGTATTATAGTAGTTATATTCTTGTATATAGGGGCAGTATTATAGTAGTTATATTCTTGTATATAGGAGCAGTATTAAAGTAGTTATATTCTTGTATATAGGGGCAGTACTATAGTAGTTATATTCTTGTACATAGGGGCAGTATTGTTATATTCTTGTATATAGGGGCAGTATTATAGTAGTTATATTCTTGTATATAGGGGGCAGTATTATAGTAGTTATATTCTTGTATATAGGGGCAGTATTGTTATATTCTTGTATATAGGGGCAGTATTATAGTAGTTATATTCTTGTATATAGGAGCAGTATTATAGTAGTTATATTCTTGTATATAGGGGCAGTATTATAGTAGTTATATTCTTATATATAGGGGCAGTATTATAGTAGTTATATACTTGTATATAGGGAGCAGTATTATAGTAGTTATATTCTTGTATATAGGAGCAGTATTATAGTAGTTTTATATTATTGTATATAGGAGGAGTATTATAGTAGTTATATTCTTGTATATAGGGACAGTATTATAGTAGTTATATTCTTGTATATAGGAGCAGTATTATAGTAGTTATATTCTTGTATATAGGTGGCAGTATTATAGTAGTTATATTCTTGTATATAGGTGAAGTATTATAGTAGTTATATTCTTGTATATAGGGGCAGTATTATAGTAGTTATATTCTTGTATATAGGGGCAGTATTATAGTAGTTATATTCTTGTATATAGGAGCAGTATTAAAGTAGTTATATTCTTGTATATAGGTGGCAGTATTATAGTAGTTATATTCTTGTATATAGGAGCAGTATTATAGTAGTTATATTCTTGTATATAGGTGGCAGTATTATAGTAGTTATATTCTTGTATATAGGTGAAGTATTATAGTAGTTATATTCTTGTATATAGGGGCAGTATTATAGTAGTTATATTCTTGTATATAGGGGCAGTATTATAGTAGTTATATTCTTGTATATAGGAGCAGTATTAAAGTAGTTATATTCTTGTATATAGGGGCAGTACTATAGTAGTTATATTCTTGTACATAGGGGCAGTATTGTTATATTCTTGTATATAGGGGCAGTATTATAGTAGTTATATTCTTGTATATAGGGGGCAGTATTATAGTAGTTATATTCTTGTATATAGGGGCAGTATTGTTATATTCTTGTATATAGGGGCAGTATTATAGTAGTTATATTCTTGTATATAGGAGCAGTATTATAGTAGTTATATTCTTGTATATAGGGGCAGTATTATAGTAGTTATATTCTTATATATAGGGGCAGAATTATAGTAGTTATATACTTGTATATAGGGAGCAGTATTATAGTAGTTATATTCTTGTATATAGGAGCAGTATTATAGTAGTTTTATATTATTGTATATAGGAGCAGTATTATAGTAGTTATATTCTTGTATATAGGGACAGTATTATAGTAGTTATATTCTTGTATATAGAAGCAGTATTATAGTAGTTATATTCTTGTATATAGGAGCAGTATTATAGTAGTTATATTCTTGTATATAGAAGCAGTATTATAGTAGTTATATTCTTGTATATAGAAGCAGTATTATAGTAGTTATATTCTTGTATATAAGGGCAGTATTAGGCTGGGTTCACACGTGGCGGAATTTCACTTGAATTCCGCTGCGGACACTCCGCAGCGTTAATCCGCAGCGGAGCCGTTTCTCCATTGACTTCCACTTCTATTTAGAAGTGTTTGTTTAGACGATGCGTAAAATTCCGCTGCGGAGCATAGGCTGCGGAGCGGAATTTGGTGTCCGCAGCATACTAGGGCTGTTGCGGACCAGTGGCGGACTGGTTGCGGACTCATGGCGGAATTTCTCCATTGACTTCAATGGAGATTCTAAATTCCGCAATGAAGTCCGCAGCTGTCATGCACATGTTATGTGTGCTGCGGATGCGTCTTGCTTTTTTGACATGACATTTCTTCATTCTGGCTGGACCTATATATTTCTAGGTCTACAGCCAGACTGAGGAAGTCAATGGGGCTCCCTACGAGAGCGTTGCTAGGAGACGTCAGTAAATAGTCACTGTCCAGGGTGCTGAAAGAGTTAAGCGATCGGCAGTAACTGTTTCTGCACCCTGGACAGTGACTACCGATCCCAATAAACAGCAACCTGTCAAAAAAATAGAAGTTCATACTTACCGAGAACTCCCTGCTTCTGTCTCCAGTCCGGCTTCCCAGGATGACGTTTCAGTGTAAGTGACGGCTGCAGCCAATCACAGGCTGCAGCGGTCACATGGACTGACGCGTCGTCCAGGGAGGTCGGGCTGGATGCCGAAAGAGGGACGCGTCACCAAGACAACGGCCGGTAAGTATGACATTTGTTTACTTTCACTAGGGAAAGTGCTGGCCCTTCTCTCTATCCTGCACTGATAGAGAGAATGGAAGCACTTTTCCCGCAGTCCGCAGCAGCTAGTCCGCATCAATTTACTGCACATTTTGGGCAGATCCGCCGCAGAATCTGCAACGCAGATTCTGTGCGGCATTGATGCGGACAGTTGCGGAGGAAATACGCCACGTGTGGCCTTGCCCTTATAGTAGTTATATTCTTGTATATAGGAGGCAGTATTATAGTAGTTATATTCTTGTATATAGGGGCAGTATTATAGTAGTTATATTCTTGTATATAGGAGCAGTATTATAGTAGTTATATTCCTGTATATAGGAGGCAGTATTATAGTAGTTATATTCTTGTATATATAGGGGCAGTATTATAGTAGTTATATTCTTGTATATAGGGGCAGTATTATAGTAGTTATATTCTTGTATATAGGGGGCAGTATTATAGTAGTTATATTCCTGTATATAGGAGGCAGTATTATAGTAGTTATAGTCTTGTACATATGGGCAGTATTATAGTACTTATATTCTTGTATATAGGGGACAGTATTATAGTAGTTATATTCTTGTATATAGGAGCAGTAATATAGTAGTTATATTCTTGTATATAGGGAACAGTATTATAGTAGTTATATTCTTGTATATAGGGGCAGTATTAGAGTAGTTATTCTTGTATATAGGGGGCAGAATTATAGTAGTTATATTCTTGTATATAGGGGCAGTATTATAGTGGTTATATTCTTGTATATAGGAGGCAGTATTATAGTAGTTATATTCTTGTATATAGGAGAAGTATTATAGTAGTTATATTCTTGTATATAGGAGCAGTATTATAGTAGTTATATTCTTGTATATAGGGGGCAGTATTATAGTAGTTATATTCTTGTATATAGGGGGCAGTATTATAGTAGTTATATTCTTGTATATAGGGGGCAGTATTATAGTAGTTATATTCTTGTATATAGGGGCAGTATTATAGTAGTTATATGCTTGTATACAGGGGGCAGTATTATAGTTGTTATATTCTTGTATATAGGGGCAGTATTATAGTTGTTATATTCTTGTATATAGGAGCACTATTATCGTAGTTATATTCTTGTATATAGGAGCAGTGTTTTAGTAGTTCTATTCTTGTATATAGGGGGCAGTATTATAGTAGTTATATTCTTGTATATATGGGCAGTATTATAGTAGTTATACTCTTGTATATAGGGGCAGTAATATAGTAGTTATATTCTTGTATATAGGGGGCAGTATTATAGTAGTTATATTCTTGTATATAGAGGCAGTATTATAGTAGTTATATTCTTGTATATAGGAGTAGTATTATAGTAGGTATATTCTTGTATATAGGGGGTAGTATTATAGTAGTTATATTCTTGTGTATTGGGGGCAGTATTATAGTAGTTATATACTTGTATATAGGGAGCAGAATTATAGTAATTATATTCTTGTATATAGGGGCAGTATTATAGTAGTTATATTCTTGTATATAGGGGGCAGTGTTTTAGTAGTTATATTCTTGTATATAGGAGCAGTATTATAGTAGATATATTCCTGTATATAGGGGGCAGTATTATAGTAGTTATATTCTTGTATATAGGGGCAGTATTATAATAGTTATATTCTTGTATATAGAGGAAGTATTATAGTAGTTATATTCTTGTATATAGGGGGCAGTATTATAGTAGTTATATTCTTGTATATAGGGACAGTATTATAGTAGTTATATTCTTGTATATAGGGGGAAGTATTATAGTAGTTGTATTCTTGTATATAGGGGGCAGTATTATAGTAGTTATATTCTTGTATATAGGAGGCCGTATTATAGTAGTTATATTCTTGTATATAGGAGCACTATTATAGTAGTTATATTCTTTTATATAGAGGCAGTATTATAGTAGTTATATTCTTGTATATAGGGACAGTATTATAGTAGATATATTATTGTATATAGGGGCAGTAATATAGTAGTTATATTATTGTATATAGGGAGCAGTATTATAGTAGTTATATTCTTGTATATAGGGGCATTATTATAGTAGTTATATTCTTGTATATGGGAGGCAGTATTATAGTAGCTATATTCTTGAATATAGAGGCAGTATTATAGTAGTTATATTCTTGTATATAGGGGGCAGAATTATAGTCGTTATATTCTTGTATATAGGGGCAGTATTATAGTGGTTATATTCTTGTATATAGGAGGCAGTATTATAGTAGTTATATTCTTGTATATAGGGGCAGTATTATAGTAGTTATATACTTGTATATAGGGAGCAGTATTATAGTAGTTATATTCTTGTATATAGAGGCAGTATTATAGTAGTTATATACTTGTATATAGGGGCAGTATTATAGTAGTTATATTCTTGTGTATAGGGGGCAGTGTTTTAGTAGTTATATTCTTGTATATAGGAGGCAGTATTATAGTAGTTATATTCTTGTATGTAGGGGGCAGTATTATGGTAGTTATATTCTTGTATATAGGGGCAGTATTATAATAGTTATATTCTTGTATATAGGGGGCAGTATTATACTAGTTATATTCTTGTATATAGGGAGCAGTATTATAGTAGTTATATTCTTGTATATATGGGGCAGTATTATAGTAGTTATATTCTAGTACATAGGGGGCAGTATTATAGTAGTTATATTCTTGTATATAGGGGCAGCATTATAGTAGTTATATTCTTGTATATAGGGAGCAGTATTATAGTTGTTGTATTCTTGTATATAGGGGCAGTATTATAGTAGTTATATTCTTGAATATAGGAGCAGTATTATAGTAGTTATATTCTTGTGTATAGGGAGCAGTATTATAGTAGTTATATTCTTGTATATAGGGGCAGCATTATAGTAGTTATATTCTTGTATATAGGGAGCAGTATTATAGTTGTTGTATTCTTGTATATAGGGGCAGTATTATAGTAGTTATATTCTTGTATATAGGGGCAGTATTATAGTAGTTACATTCTTGTATATAGGGAGCAGTATTATAGTAGTTATATTCTTGTATATAGGGGCAGTATTATAGGAGTTATATTCTTGTATATAGGGGGCAGTATTAAAGTAGTTATATTCTTGTATATAGGGGCAGTATTATAGTAGTTATATTCTTGTGTATAGCGGGCAGTGTTTTAGTAGTTATATTCTTGTATATAGGAGGCAGTATTATAGTAGTTATATTCTTGTATGTAGGGGGCAGTATTATGGTAGTTATATTCTTGTATATAGGGGCAGTATTATAATAGTTATATTCTTGTATATAGGGGGCAGTATTATACTAGTTATATTCTTGTATATAGGGAGCAGTATTATAGTAGTTATATTCTTGTATATATGGGGCAGTATTATAGTAGTTATATTCTAGTACATAGGGGGCAGTATTATAGTAGTTATATTCTTGTATATAGGGGCAGCATTATAGTAGTTATATTCTTGTATATAGGGAGCAGTATTATAGTTGTTGTATTCTTGTATATAGGGGCAGTATTATAGTAGTTATATTCTTGAATATAGGAGCAGTATTATAGTAGTTATATTCTTGTGTATAGGGGCAGTATTATAGTAGTTATATTCTTGTATATAGGAGCAGTATTATAGTAGTTATATTCCTGTATATAGGAGGCAGTATTATAGTAGTTATATTCTTGTATATATAGGGGCAGTATTATAGTAGTTATATTCTTGTATATAGGGGCAGTATTATAGTAGTTATATTCTTGTATATAGGGGGCAGTATTATAGTAGTTATATTCCTGTATATAGGAGGCAGTATTATAGTAGTTATAGTCTTGTACATATGGGCAGTATTATAGTACTTATATTCTTGTATATAGGGGACAGTATTATAGTAGTTATATTCTTGTATATAGGAGCAGTAATATAGTAGTTATATTCTTGTATATAGGGAACAGTATTATAGTAGTTATATTCTTGTATATAGGGGCAGTATTAGAGTAGTTATTCTTGTATATAGGGGGCAGAATTATAGTAGTTATATTCTTGTATATAGGGGCAGTATTATAGTGGTTATATTCTTGTATATAGGAGGCAGTATTATAGTAGTTATATTCTTGTATATAGGAGAAGTATTATAGTAGTTATATTCTTGTATATAGGAGCAGTATTATAGTAGTTATATTCTTGTATATAGGGGGCAGTATTATAGTAGTTATATTCTTGTATATAGGGGGCAGTATTATAGTAGTTATATTCTTGTATATAGGGGGCAGTATTATAGTAGTTATATTCTTGTATATAGGGGCAGTATTATAGTAGTTATATGCTTGTATACAGGGGGCAGTATTATAGTTGTTATATTCTTGTATATAGGGGCAGTATTATAGTTGTTATATTCTTGTATATAGGAGCACTATTATCGTAGTTATATTCTTGTATATAGGAGCAGTGTTTTAGTAGTTCTATTCTTGTATATAGGGGGCAGTATTATAGTAGTTATATTCTTGTATATATGGGCAGTATTATAGTAGTTATATTCTTGTATATAGGGGCAGTAATATAGTAGTTATATTCTTGTATATAGGGGGCAGTATTATAGTAGTTATATTCTTGTATATAGAGGCAGTATTATAGTAGTTATATTCTTGTATATAGGAGTAGTATTATAGTAGGTATATTCTTGTATATAGGGGGTAGTATTATAGTAGTTATATTCTTGTGTATTGGGGGCAGTATTATAGTAGTTATATACTTGTATATAGGGAGCAGAATTATAGTAATTATATTCTTGTATATAGGGGCAGTATTATAGTAGTTATATTCTTGTATATAGGGGGCAGTGTTTTAGTAGTTATATTCTTGTATATAGGAGCAGTATTATAGTAGTTATATTCCTGTATATAGGGGGCAGTATTATAGTAGTTATATTCTTGTATATAGGGGCAGTATTATAATAGTTATATTCTTGTATATAGAGGAAGTATTATAGTAGTTATATTCTTGTATATAGGGGGCAGTATTATAGTAGTTATATTCTTGTATATAGGGACAGTATTATAGTAGTTATATTCTTGTATATAGGGGGAAGTATTATAGTAGTTGTATTCTTGTATATAGGGGGCAGTATTATAGTAGTTATATTCTTGTATATAGGAGGCCGTATTATAGTAGTTATATTCTTGTATATAGGAGCACTATTATAGTAGTTATATTCTTTTATATAGAGGCAGTATTATAGTAGTTATATTCTTGTATATAGGGACAGTATTATAGTAGATATATTATTGTATATAGGGGCAGTAATATAGTAGTTATATTATTGTATATAGGGAGCAGTATTATAGTAGTTATATTCTTGTATATAGGGGCATTATTATAGTAGTTATATTCTTGTATATGGGAGGCAGTATTATAGTAGCTATATTCTTGAATATAGAGGCAGTATTATAGTAGTTATATTCTTGTATATAGGGGGCAGAATTATAGTAGTTATATTCTTGTATATAGGGGCAGTATTATAGTGGTTATATTCTTGTATATAGGAGGCAGTATTATAGTAGTTATAGTCTTGTATATAGGAGGCAGTATTATAGTAGTTATATTCTTGTATATAGGGGCAGTATTATAGTAGTTATATACTTGTATATAGGGAGCAGTATTATAGTAGTTATATTCTTGTATATAGAGGCAGTATTATAGTAGTTATATACTTGTATATAGGGGCAGTATTATAGTAGTTATATTCTTGTGTATAGGGGGCAGTGTTTTAGTAGTTATATTCTTGTATATAGGAGGCAGTATTATAGTAGTTATATTCTTGTATGTAGGGGGCAGTATTATGGTAGTTATATTCTTGTATATAGGGGCAGTATTATAATAGTTATATTCTTGTATATAGGGGGCAGTATTATACTAGTTATATTCTTGTATATAGGGAGCAGTATTATAGTAGTTATATTCTTGTATATATGGGGCAGTATTATAGTAGTTATATTCTAGTACATAGGGGGCAGTATTATAGTAGTTATATTCTTGTATATAGGGGCAGCATTATAGTAGTTATATTCTTGTATATAGGGAGCAGTATTATAGTTGTTGTATTCTTGTATATAGGGGCAGTATTATAGTAGTTATATTCTTGAATATAGGAGCAGTATTATAGTAGTTATATTCTTGTGTATAGGGAGCAGTATTATAGTAGTTATATTCTTGTATATAGGGGCAGCATTATAGTAGTTATATTCTTGTATATAGGGAGCAGTATTATAGTTGTTGTATTCTTGTATATAGGGGCAGTATTATAGTAGTTATATTCTTGTATATAGGGGCAGTATTATAGTAGTTACATTCTTGTATATAGGGAGCAGTATTATAGTAGTTATATTCTTGTATATAGGGGCAGTATTATAGGAGTTATATTCTTGTATATAGGGGGCAGTATTAAAGTAGTTATATTCTTGTATATAGGGGCAGTATTATAGTAGTTATATTCTTGTGTATAAGGGGCAGTGTTTTAGTAGTTATATTCTTGTATATAGGAGGCAGTATTATAGTAGTTATATTCTTGTATGTAGGGGGCAGTATTATGGTAGTTATATTCTTGTATATAGGGGCAGTATTATAATAGTTATATTCTTGTATATAGGGGGCAGTATTATACTAGTTATATTCTTGTATATAGGGAGCAGTATTATAGTAGTTATATTCTTGTATATATGGGGCAGTATTATAGTAGTTATATTCTAGTACATAGGGGGCAGTATTATAGTAGTTATATTCTTGTATATAGGGGCAGCATTATAGTAGTTATATTCTTGTATATAGGGAGCAGTATTATAGTTGTTGTATTCTTGTATATAGGGGCAGTATTATAGTAGTTATATTCTTGAATATAGGAGCAGTATTATAGTAGTTATATTCTTGTGTATAGGGAGCAGTATTATAGTAGTTATATTCTTGTATATAGGGGCAGCATTATAGTAGTTATATTCTTGTATATAGGGAGCAGTATTATAGTTGTTGTATTCTTGTATATAGGGGCAGTATTATAGTAGTTATATTCTTGTATATAGGGGCAGTATTATAGTAGTTACATTCTTGTATATAGGGAGCAGTATTATAGTAGTTATATTCTTGTATATAGGGGCAGTATTATAGGAGTTATATTCTTGTATATAGGGGGCAGTATTAAAGTAGTTATATTCTTGTATACTGGGGCAGTATTATAGTAGTTATATTCTTGTATATAGGAGCAGTATTATAGTAGTTATATTCTTGTATATAAGGGGCAGTATTATAGTAGTTCTATTCTTGTATATAGGGGCACTATTATAGTAGTTATATTCGTGTATATAGGAGCAGTATTATAGTAGTTATAGTCTTGTATATAGGAGGCAGTATTATAGTAGTTATATTCTTGTATATAGGGGGCAGTATTATAGTAGTTATATTCTTGTATATAGGAGCAGTATTATAGTAGTTATATTCTTGTATATAGGAGCAGTATTATAGTAGTTATATTCTTGTATATAGGGGCAGTATTATAGTAGTTATATTCTTGTATATAGGGAGCAGTATTATAGTAGTTATATTCTTGTATATAGGAGCAGTATTATAGTCTATTCTTGTATATAGGAGCAGTATTATAGTAGTTATATTCTTGTATATAGGGGCAGTATTTTACTAGTTATATTCTTGTATATAGGGGGCAGTATTATAGTAGTTATATTCTTGTATATAGGGGCAGTATTATAGTAGTTATATTCTTGTATATGGGAGGCAGTATTATAGTAGCTATATTCTTGTATATAGGGGGCAGTATTATAGTAGTTATATTTTTGTATATAGAGGCAGTATTATAGTAGTTATTATTCTTGTATATAGGGGCAGTATTATAGTAGTTATATTCTTGTATATATGGGGCAGTATTATAGTAGTTATATTCTTGTATATATGGGGCAGTATTATAGTAGTTATATTCTAGTACATAGGGGCAGTATTATAGTAGTTATATTCTTGTATATAGGGGCAGCATTATAGTAGTTATATTCTTGTATATAGGGGGCAGTATTATAGTAGTTATATTCTTGTATATAGGAGCAGTATTATAGTAGTTATATTCTTGTATATAGGAGCAGTATTATAGTAGTTATATTCTTGTATATTGGGGCAGTATTATAGTAGTTATATTCTTGTATATAGGGAGCAGTATTATAGTAGTTATATTCTTGTATATAGGAGTAGTATTATAGTCTATTCTTGTATATAGGAGCAGTATTATAGTAGTTATATTCTTGTATATAGGGGCAGTATTTTACTAGTTATATTCTTGTATATAGGGGGCAGTATTATAGTAGTTATATTCTTGTATATAGGGGCAGTATTATAGTAGTTATATTCTTGTATATGGGAGGCAGTATTATAGTAGCTATATTCTTGTATATAGGGGGCAGTATTATAGTAGTTATATTCTTGTATATAGGGGGCAGTATTATAGTAGTTATATTTTTGTATATAGAGGCAGTATTATAGTAGTTATTATTCTTGTATATAGGGGCAGTATTATAGTAGTTATATTCTTGTATATATGGGGCAGTATTATAGTAGTTATATTCTTGTATATATGGGGCAGTATTATAGTAGTTATATTCTAGTACATAGGGGCAGTATTATAGTAGTTATATTCTTGTATATAGGGGCAGCATTATAGTAGTTATATTCTTGTATATAGGGGGCAGTATTATAGTAGTTATATTCTTGTATATAGGAGCAGTATTATAGTAGTTATATTCTTGTATATAGGGGTAGTATTATAGTAGTTATATTCTTGTATATAGGAGGTAGTATTATATAATTATATTCTTGTATATAGGGGCAGTATTATAGTAGTTATATTCTTATATATATGGGCAGTATTATAGTAGTTATATTCTTGTATATAGGGGCAGTATTATAGTAGTTATATTCTTGAATATAGGAGCAGTATTATAGTAGTTATATTCTTGTATATAGGAGCAGTATTATAGTAGTTATATTCTTGTATATAGGGGACAGTATTATAGTAGTTATATTCTTGGATGGGTTGGAAATTTGACCAAAATTATGATACACAAATATTCCCAGAACAGTTTGTCACCTCTCTTCTCCCACACCTTTTCATGATGGGAACGACATTCAGAAAGAAGGAGCATATTTGTAAATTACTGTGTGTGGTCCAACAAATTAGGAATAGATACTGTGCCAATAATGGTAATATCAGCCCTGACTGGAATTGTTCTTTAATCTGTTATAAATCCTCTGTGACTCCATTGCTGATATTATAATGTCCAGTTATTTTTATACAATAACATCCCAAACAGCAAAAGTTCCTGATTCGGCCTCCAGTTTCCTGTTATGAAGCTGCTTCCCGGACTCCAGTCACCATTGGGCCAAATGTCTACAGTTCAGATCAGCAGATCATCCGATGTACAACCTCACCATTTCCTGCACTGACTGTGTACATGTCACCCTGATGCTGAGTCATGTCTAATTTGACTGTCACCTCCAATGGCAATTCTGCTTATATCTGTTGTAGATGCCACCAAGACGCTGAGGACTGCTGCCTATGACAGCCTGTGCAGTCCATGGATAGGACACGAAATACAGACAGTCATGAAACAGACCACATTTTACTCTCCTCCTGCTCCGGTGTTCAGCTCTCCAGTGACATCCGTTTTATTTCTGTTCATGTCCGTGTCCGGTTTCCATGACAACTGCCAGAAAACCTCATCGAAAGTGGGGTAAATAAATGAACATTAGGCACCAAACCTCAGGTTAATGAGCTTTGACAGTGAAAAAAGATTTCTGGCCGTCTGACCGTTTTTAACGGCCGTTTGTCTTCTGATTGTCATCCGTTTTTCACAGGGGTTAAAAAAAAGGATGAATTTCTTTTGTCAAGTTTTTTTTGGTCCCAACCAAAGAGTGCCACAATTCACCTGAAGATAGTGCTATAGTGCCCACTGTAAATAGTGCCCACATAACTAGTGCCAGAGACCACATCGAGCCACAGTACCCACTGTAGATAGTGCCACAATGCCTTTGTAGATAGTTCCACAGTACCCACTGTAGATAGTGCCACAATGCCTTTGTAGATAGTGCCTCAGTACCCACTGTAGATAGTGCCACAGAGCCCACTGTAGCTAGTGTCCACATCAGTGGCGTAGCTAGCAGGGGAGGGGGAGGGGTGGCTCCGGGCCCACTGAGTTTGTGGGGCCCACCCAGTCCGCCGCCACCCCCGCCATGACCGCTGCATCTGCTGCCACCGCAATGACCGCCGCTCCCACGTCACAATACTCTAGCAGATGTGACGCACACTAGGCACATCTGCTAGAGCACACCTCTAACGCTGCCCACCAGAGAGGAGCAGAAGAAGCATGCATGTGAGGAGAGGGTAAGCAAGTACCCCTCCCCAATAATGGATGCATACAGGGATGATGGCTGGACTACCCATCAGCCCTGCATATAACTCCCATTATCCCTGTCCGGGCCTGCGTCTTCACCCGGCAAACCTGGGCAAGTGTCGGGGTCCACTACCCTTGGGGGAGCCCACTCGGCCACCGGGTGCTGCCGCTGCCGTCAAGGCTCCTCCAGGAGTGGCATCCCTGGCCAGGGTGTTGTCGGGGATTCTGCTACTAGAGGGAGCCCCTGTCTAGGGCCCGCGGCATGAGGGGCTGCATGCCGCCCTTTGTCACGGCCTCCCCCATGCCCAGTGACCCCTCTAGCAGCCGGCCACTACAGCGGTAGAGCAAAGCCACATTCAATAGTATCTGTTTCCTTAGGACACAAAAACGATTGAACGCTATGGCAGAGCAGGGAGGTATCTTCCTGCTCTGCCATTTACTACGCTACAGACTCCCAGGCAGAGTGCTAGTAGCTAATATCGCTCTGCCTGGGACTCCGGCTCTGGGGAAGCCCCAGACATCACTGTCCATATATGGAAAGTGACATCAGGGGCTTTGTCTGAAGCAGAATCTCCAGAAAGAGAGTCGGCAATGCTCTGGATGGGGATTCCACTCCTAGAGGGAGCCCCAAAGGCTCTACCTACAGGGAGGGGACTATGAGGCACTACCAGGGAGGGGGGCTGTGTGGCACTACCTGGGAGGAGGGGGCTGCGTGGCAATACCTGGGAGGGGGGCTGTGTGGCACTACCTGAGTGGGCGGGCTGTGTGGCACTACCTGGAAAGGGGGTTGTGTGGCACTATCTACAGAGGGCACTAAATGTATGGGGGTACAGACTGGGGGCCTAACTTCTACATGGGGCATAAACAGGGTCTAACATCTATATGGGGGCACAAAGTGACGTTTTCTGCCATTTTACTGCTGCCATGTGTTCCCCCGCAGAGGGGTCTACTAAGTCTGTGTCACCCAAGGGCCCACATAAACCTGGAGCCGGCCCTGATCCCCGTATATAACCACCATTATCCCTGTATATACCAGCCATCATCCCTGTATATACCAACCATCATTCCTGTATATAAACCTCATCATCCCTGTAAATCCCAGCGAGGCTGGTACATACAGGGATGGTGGGGGTTATATACAGTGATTATGGCTGGTATATAAAGGGATGATTGGGGTTAGATACAGGGATCATGGCTGGTATATATAGAGATGATGGGGGTTGTATACAGGGATAATGGGGATTACATACAAGGATGATGGCTGGTATATATAGAGATGATGGGGTTGTATACAGGGATGATGGGGGTTATATACATGGATGATGGCTGGTCCAGACATGATCACTGTATATAACCTCCACCGTCCCTGTATATAACAACCATCATCCCCGTATATAACCCCCATCATCCCTGTATGTACCAGCCATCATCCTTGTTTATTACCCCATTCATCCCTGTAAATACCAGGCCTGGCTGGTATATACAGGCATGATGGGGTTTATATACAGGAATGATGGCTGGTATGTATAGGGATTATGGTTGTTATATACAGGGATGATGGTTGTTATATACAGGGATGATGGGTAGTCCAGCCATCATCCCTGCATTAACCCCCATCATCCCTGTGTATACCAGCCATCATCCCTTTATATAACGCCCATCATCCCTGTATATAACCACCATCATCCTTGTATATACCACCCATTATTCCTGTATATACCAGCCATCATCCCTTTATATAACCCCCATCATCCCTTTATATAACTGCCATGACCCCTGTTTTATACCAGCCATCATCCCTGTATATAATCCCCATCATCCATGTATATAATCACCATCATCCTGTATATAACCCCCATCATCCCTATATATACCAGCCATCATCACTGTATATAACACCCATCATCCTGCCATCATCAGTGTATATAACAACCATCATCCCTGTATATAACAACCATTATCCCTTGACAGGGATGATGGGGGTTATAAACAAGTATGATGGCTGGTACATACGGGGATGATGGGGGTTATATGCAGAGATGATGGGGGTTATATACAGGAATGATTGGGATTATATATAGAGATGATGGGAATTAAATATAGGGAGGATGGCTGATATATACAGGGATGGTGTGGCTATATACATGGATGATGGGGATTATATACAGGGATGATGGCTGATATATAATTAGAATGCAACTCTTCAGTTGTAAACATGCATTGGGGTCCCACTCAGATACGTTTTGCCCCCCTGTGCTAAACCCTTAGCTACGCCTCTGGTCCACATATTGCCACAGTACTCACTGAAGCTATTTCCCACATAGATAGTGCCACAGGGCCCATGTAGCTAGTGCCACACACAGTGCTCATGTAGATAGCCCCTGACATCACCATATATGGACGTCAGGGACTTCCCCGTGCTCAGCGCTTAAGTAGCACTGTGTCCGGGGAGTTCCCTTGTGAGGGCCAGGATTTCAATGGGCGTCATAAGTCTTTTTTTAAAAATGGCCGTTAAAAACCTGATCCATTGACTTCTATGGGGCCATCGGGCTGTGAAAAAAGCCGAAAATAGAACATGTTCTATTTTTTGACGGCCAGTATTCACGAACTGTTAAAAAAAACAAAAAACGGCCATTTGAATACACCCATAGAACTTCATTGTCCTGAAAACAGCTGTGTGACGACCATTTAAAAAACGTCCGCCTGCTATGTCCAGACCTTGCTGCTGCCTCAACCTCTGGATTTAATGCATGATGTGTTTTTTTATTGTGCTTTCTGTTATCAACCTGAGCTCCATCTCCTGACTAAATCTCAGATTATCACCAGTACTTCTGCCTGTCTTCCCGATATTGACCCTTGGCTATCTTGACCTACGCCACCCACCATGTCTCAGCCTGGCATCTTCTGCAGCACATCCCAGCCTGATGATCGCACTTGAAAAGTCTATTCTTCTGTAACGGAGTTAAATGTGAAGAATGAAAAGTGTCCTTAAACTTCACACCCAGATTTATTCAGTGTCCAACTTATGACGGCATGCAAACTCCACTAATTTGGTGAGTAGATTAAGGCCATAAAAACCCGACCTGATTTGGCTGTATGTGGCGAAGGTGGCTTATATTATTACCCTGCTCTCTAGTGAGGTCCTTGCCTGGGCATCCCCCCTCTGTGAACACATAGATCTGGCTGTAAATTCATTGGTCACGTTCCTTGATACCTTCCGAAAGGTTTCCAAGGAACCACGATGCACTTCTTTGGCCGCATTGGTATGCATTGGCGTAGCTATAGGGGTCGCAATTGCCAGTCAGGGGGACCCCCGTACCCAACATAATGTCCCTTCACAGTTACTGTAGTAACTGGGGCCTAGTAGTAAACTACACAGACCCCTGTTACTACAATAATAGACAATATACTTACCCACCTCACTCCAGAGCCAGGTCCGCCCGCTGTGCTGAGTCCTGACGCCACAACGTTCTGTGTCGAGGGGCCAATGACATCTGGGGTAAATGGGGCTTGCCTCCTTGTTGGCTGAATTTGGGAGCTTAGGTGGTGTGCGGGTCTTTTGGTTAAATTGTATTCTATTTTATTTTTTTGGTACGTATTGTATACATTTTCTTTTTTTTATACCAATAAAAAACAAAAAGAAGAATAACTGGGAGTTTGGTGAGTTAGTAAACAGGACCCTAGTTGCTCTGAGTTCTGCCCGCACCTGGGAACCCCTCTGGAGACGGCTGTCATGTATGCACTATATACATACATGGCAGATATATTCTGCTGCCCTAATTCTATATACTGTGCAGTACATGGCAGCATTCTGAAAGCACCTGCTGCAGTTTGTAGTGCCGCCATAATAGTGCCAGAAACCACTCTCATTAATAGTGCCATCATAATGCCAGCAGAGCATCACCAGCTCTGCTCATTATTAGTGGCAGCACAGCGCACGCATAAATAGTGTCATCATATAGGCTCCATTAATAATGCCATCATAGTGCCCCTCATATATAGTGCCCATTATACTAGTATCAGCAGAGCGCTCCCATAAATAGTGTCATCATATAGCCTCATTAATAATGCCATCATAGTGCCCCTCATATATAGTGCCCACAATAATAGTATCAGCAGAGCGCTCCCATAAATAGTGTCATCGTATAGCCTCCATTAATAATACCGTCACAGTGCCCCTCATGTATAGTGCCCACAGTAATAGTATCAGCAGAGCGCTCCCATAAATAGTGTCATCGTATAGCCTCCATTAATAATACCGTCACAGTGCCCCTCATGTATAGTGCCCACAATAATAGTATCAGCAGAGCGCTCCCATAAATAGTGTCATAGTATAGTCTCCATTAATAATGCCGTCATAGTGCCCCTCATATATAGTGCCCATTATAATAGTATCTGCAGAGCGCTCCCATAAATAGTGTAATCATATAGCCTCAATTAATAATGCCGTCATAGTGCCCCTCATACATAGTGCCCATTATAATAGTATCAGCAGAGTGATCCCATTGACATCCAGCAGTAACTTGCCTGCCAGGTTCCATCCCCAGTCTCCGTTTTCCCAAGCGACATGCCTCCTACTGGTGGCCAGTTCATACCGCTGCATCGGCCGAGCCATTTCCCCCTATAGGTTCATACCTAACTCCTATCATTCTGCCCAATGTAATGTGTCTGGCACAAGACCGATATTTCACTTCCTCCTGCAGAGGCATTTTCAGCCACTTAAAGTCATTAAAGAGTCCTCGCTGAACGATGGGTTGGCGACCACTGTTAAGGCATAATTTAAAGGGCTGGGCCCCAATGCTAAATCTGTAATAGGGCCTCCACGTACCATGTGCAATTTATAAAACTGGTGTCTTATGTGGCATCAGGGCCCGTGTGCGACTGCTACCACTGTACCCCCTATACATAGATACACACATACTGATACTATAGAATATAAAACACCAGGACAGCAGGCTGTATATATTTTACACACTGACCTTATTATTAAAATGAAAAAAACATAAAAAATAGGGAAAAACGCCCAAATCTTACATATAGTGAATAGCTATTGTCTACTTTATTCATTAAGGACGTCATCACTCGTTCTAGATATCGCGATATGTGTATATTTCTATCATTACATCAAGCTCCATATCATCATAAGATTTCTAAAATCGCATCCACAGTCCTGACTGACCAACAGGTGGCAGTGTCGGCTATTCAATTCTGATGTAAAAAAAAAATGATGTGGGAAAACATTCGCCCGCTAGAGGCATTGAATGGAAACAAAATAAAAAATGAAAATAGTATTAAAAAATTCTGACAATCAATTCCTATCAGGATGTCCAATTATATGGAAAATTATGAATTTCTAAAGTCCGGAATCCAAACAATTCCCTCATTCTAGATCTCCTGACCTGGTCTAGCCCAACTACTCCTTTACCGGGCAATCCCCTCTTATTAATAGAAAGGCTCTGGTATCTTCCTGAGGACAGGATGCCCCCAATTAATAAAAAATGTGCATCCATATTTAAGCCTTCTGTTTGTAACCAGGATAAATTCTCAGGGGAAGTTCTAGACTTTAATCTTTGGGTTCCCGAAGAGCACTCTGGTGCATTTTTTTTTATCGTGGAAACTACACTTAATAGGTAGGGCAGGTCATCCTCTTACTGGGCACTTTCCCGGTCCACCGTTATATCACATGACTGCAATGTGACTTCCCGATTCCTCCAGCGCCTGCTGAGCGGACCGGAATCTCTTTCACTATGTATTCATATGAGACTCAACTCTGTAAACACCAGTCGGACCATTTCGCCCCACTTATACATTCTGCAAGGTCCATCCTGGACTCTTGATAACTCCTTTTATTTCCTATATAGGCAGGAAAAATCTGGTTAAGGATCTTCCCAAATGTAATTATTTATTTCAAAGGCCCCAAATCACAGTACCAAACATCTTTTTTTTTCTTTTGCGACTCCGCTCGTCACTCTTGATAAATACCCCAATATCAGTGCAGCAACACTTTTTCTCCCAAAGTCTATGGGAGGAATAGAAGCTCCTGACCATTGACTATATTATCATACAGCTTCTATATTTAGGGCCATGCACTGGTTTCGTAAACCCATAATAAACCCTGGATTTCTGTTGAGGAATACCTGGCGCCAGTCCCTCCTAAGAGCAGTTTTACACACAGATAGTCTAAATAATATTATTTTTAAAAATTACCTCTCCAAAACGGTTGTCCAGGTTGGGTGCTGTTTTTTATACTGATGACCTATCCTCAGAAAAGGTCATCACTATATGATCTGTGGGGTTCCGACACCCTGACCCCGCACCGATCATCTGGTCCCACTGCCTCCAGGCACCAGATGTTATGCAGTGTTTGGTGCCGGAAGCAGATGGCTGTATAGCGGCCTTGCTGGGCTACGATGGCTGTTCTCCTACAGTGAGTCAACCATCGTTTGCCTTACAATGAAATGCCACAACATGGGCAGTACAACATAAGTGTAGCGCCGATGGCCGCGGACCGCTGGCGTCCCCCCTCCTCCAGCTGCCAGCCTGTATGGGCTTACCGCCTGCGTCATCTTTCTTCCTTAATGGGAGGCCTTTGCGCTCTGCCTACTGCCGCTAGGACCCGTAGGGCCAATTTTTAAAGGGCCATCGTGCGCACCAGTAATTGTGCCCCCAGCCTATCTTCGCATACCCTGACGTATAAAAGGAAGTCCGCCTGTTATTCCAGTGCCTGAGCAATGTGGTTGCTAACCTTGTGTTAGTCTGCAAAGGTTCCATAGCCTGTTCCTGTATCCGTGTCCGTGTCAAGTCCTGTATCCGCGACTACTTCTGTAAAGGTGTCCCGGGTCCGTGACGTTCCGATAATTCAGCACAGGCCAGCTTCCAGCTATCCGGCACCAGCCTGCCATCCAGGTACCCCCAACCAAGTGACTGCTATATATATTTGTTTGGCCAGCTGCTACTCCGTTACGGCGGATTGGTCCAGTGGGTCCACATTCCCCACGGTCGTGACAATAAGTATACAGGCTGGACTGGCACCATAAGTGCTGTAAGCCCGACAGGCCTCTCCTCCTGTATAACACCCCCTAGTGGTTAAAACAACATGAAACAGAAAGCACAATAGCACACATTACAGACACAGTGCATGATAATAGACCATATACCATGGCAAAGGTACAAAATGTACAAACTATACAATGAGACAACGTAAAGTCCACTTTTAGACTTGAACATTTTCCCCCACACTCTTACACGTGCCCATGTTAAGTATAGATGGAATTGGTAGAGAAGACCTTCACTTTTTTAATAAAAAATTTTTAATTTAAAGTAGATTATCCCTCCATGCTCAGGTGTACACCACCTATTGAATTGTAAAAATGATAGGAAAAGGGGAGAGAAGAAAAGGGAGCGTGGGGGGTTAAAAGTCGCCTTCAATTGATTTATATTGATACCGACTAGAACAAGAGCGGAAAGATTCAGCAATGTCCCCTATTTAATATTGCCACATTGTAATATATTGTTTATTACAATGTATAATAACGACTTTTATCTAATTCAACAAGGTAGAAAATTGTATGCTTCTACTACCTTGGTGAAAAATAGAAGAGGTAGTGCTGCAGGGATAATTGATAGTTGTAAAATTCCTTGCATACGCACTCCGCAATAGATTTTATTCGGTTTTTATACGCAACTAGGTATTACCTGGTTGCATTATACAGACTGCAAATTATGCCTGTGAGTGGTTAATTGGTTCGTGCGTTTTATATTCAACGTTTGGCAATGTGACCACTAACGCAATGAACTGCCAGTTCTTAAATTCTAAAGTATTTCATTCATGCAGCAGTACACACAAGTGGACAGGCTCTGTTAAGTTTATAAGCAATTACTAGGTAGATTCAAATGTCGGATTCGCTGGTTGTGTATCGCCAGCAAATCCTCAAGATGTAGGTAGTTTGAGCCTTGGTAGCTCACGCAGCTCAACACCCCGTAATGCTATAAGGTGCAAGCTGTCAGAGCCACGGCAGCTCAGTACCTTTATTCCAATTGGGTAGTTGGTGTATTATACGGACTGCAAATTATGCCTGTGAGTAGTTGATTTGTTAGTGCGTTTTATATACAACGCTTTAGCAATGTGAACACTAACATAATGAGCTGCCAGTTCTTAAACTCTAATGTATTTCATTCAGGCAGCAGTGCATACAAGTGGACAGGCTCTGTTAAATTTGTAAGCACTACTAAATAAATTCAAATGTGAGGTTCGCTGGTTGTTTTGCGCCAGCAAATAATCAAGATATGGATTGTTAGAGCCTCGGTAGCTCACGCAGCTCAGCACCCCACAGTGCCGTAAGGTGCAAGCTGTCAGTGCCACGGCAGCTCAGTAGCCTGTGATGGTATTGCCACCACGTTCATTCGTTCCCCTTTTATGCAGAGCGAACTGACAGCTGTGGTGCTATTGCCACTACCTATTGTCAGGGTCGGTATGGACCATACCGACCCTGACAATAGGGAAAGATTTTCGACTTTAGAGGGCAAGATTAGGGCAAGATTAGTAAATTGAAAAATTTTAAAATCTAACCTTACCGCAATCAGCTCGTCCACTGCAATCGGAACGAACGAAGGTAGTGGCAATAGCACCACAGCTGTCAGTTCGCTCTGCATAAAAGGGGAACGAATGAACGTGGTGGCAATACCATCACAGGCTACTGAGCTGCCGTGGCACTGACAGCTTGCACCTTACGGCACTGTGGGGTGCTGAGCTGCGTGAGCTACCGAGGCTCTAACAATCCATATCTTGATTATTTGCTGGCGCAAAACAACCAGCGAACCTCACATTTGAATTTATTTAGTAGTGCTTACAAATTTAACAGAGCCTGTCCACTTGTATGCACTGCTGCCTGAATGAAATACATTAGAGTTTAAGAACTGGCAGCTCATTATGTTAGTGTTCACATTGCTAAAGCGTTGTATATAAAACGCACTAACAAATCAACTACTCACAGGCATAATTTGCAGTCCGTATAATACACCAACTACCCAATTGGAATAAAGGTACTGAGCTGCCGTGGCTCTGACAGCTTGCACCTTATAGCATTACGGGGTGTTGAGCTGCGTGAGCTACCAAGGCTCAAACTACCTACATCTTGAGGATTTGCTGGCGATACACAACCAGCGAATCCGACATTTGAATCTACCTAGTAATTGCTTATAAACTTAACAGAGCCTGTCCACTTGTGTGTACTGCTGCATGAATGAAATACTTTAGAATTTAAGAACTGGCAGTTCATTGCGTTAGTGGTCACATTGCCAAACGTTGAATATAAAACGCACGAACCAATTAACCACTCACAGGCATAATTTGCAGTCTGTATAATGCAACCAGGTAATACCTAGTTGCGTATAAAAACCGAATAAAATCTATTGCGGAGTGCGTATGCAAGGAATTTTACAACTATCAATTATCCCTGCAGCACTACCTCTTCTATTTTTCACCAAGGTAGTAGAAGCATACAATTTTCTACCTTGTTGAATTAGATAAAAGTCGTTATTATACATTGTAATAAACAATATATTACAATGTGGCAATATTAAATAGGGGACATTGCTGAATCTTTCCGCTCTTGTTCTAGTCGGTATCAATATAAATCAATTGAAGGCGACTTTTAACCCCCCACGCTCCCTTTTCTTCTCTCCCCTTTTCCTATCATTTTTACAAGTATAGATGGAGGATGGTCCCTAAGAATAATCTCCTCTGGTGGGCCATAGAAACCCCAGTCTGGCACTGGGCAGCAGTATATGAAGCTCTATCACGGTTGTATCCTCAGCAACTTCTTCTGTGCAGGTCTCTAATGTAAAGTAGCAGCTAAAGCCCTATGTGTGATTTATGAGCTATAGATAAACATTTATCAACCTTTTACACCTTGGGGATGGAGTAAAAGTTAAAAAGAATGCGCTAAATCGCACATTATTGGCTGCAACGACTTTATAACCAAACTCAGTGAGAAAAACAAATAAATTGTAGGATGTTTAGATTCTTAGTTGGAGTTATGTAAGGGGATGATCATGAGTTCACTAAAGGGTATGTAAATAGAAGACTGGGCATAGGTAATGAATAGCACATAAACACTCTAGAAGCTAGATCCCTGGCTTTCTCCGTTTGACTATGAAGAGAAGAAGTGCGAGTCTAAGGGTCCTTTTAACACTGGCCAATGTCGGCCATAAAAACGAGCGCCGATCAACGTGGACTTGGGACCACCTCAATTCACAAATGCCTCTCCAGTTCACGTCAGAAGATTGGAAACCTAAAATTCTACCTCCGGGACGACATTTGGCCCATTGATCAGCCCAAAAAACGTACGTGTGGCCTACAAACCACACCACCAGTCTTCCCTCAAGATAACAAATTCAGACGCTAAACAAAATAGGCATGATACACCCTGTACGGCATGCAGCAATATCCAGGAGCCTCCACCAAACTGATCCCTCTTAAAACTACAAATGCGGAGCCTGACAAGATCAGAACCCACTACGACGTCCTCACACAAACTCCACCTGGCCGGGTCTTTGGAGGGAGGGCTAACTCCTCTACAAGTAAGGCCAAAAAAAAAAATGCCAACCCAAAAGCTGTCCCAATCGAAGCGACCTCATGAGGAGAAGAACAGATTAAGACAACTCATTGTGCAAGATGGTGACCATCCTCCCAACTTCTGAACTGTACATGAAAAGTCAAACCTGACATCCTGCAGTGTGCCAGTGCTGCCGATACACCCAACCTAGGCAAGTTCAACAGATAATCGACCGTCCCGGTTTTCACTATTTCCACGCGCATTCTTGGTTCCCATTGTTATGTCCAGCGGGTTGTGGACCCACTGGGATACACCACTGGTTTGGCTTGAGGCCACCTCTAAGGGCGTTATCTAAGTAGCCTCCCCGGTCTTCACCGTTTAACCCCCTACGAGGATCTGGTCTACGCTGCGGGGAGACTAACAGGTCGCTACCTCTTGAGGAAATCTCGGAGGAGTAGTTGCTGGCCCAGCTGACCGGGTACAGGTACTGGCAGATGGTACCTTGATGAATAGAAGGTTCAGGCTTGTCACCGAGAGTTAGGGGCAGACTGGCAGCGGGCAGCCCGACACCAGCTGCTAACAAGTATCTAGACACAGGCAGACAGCGGATAACTAAATACACACTGATAGCAGATAACTGGGATACAGACTGGTAGCGGATAACTGGATAAAGGCTGATAACAGATAGCAATAGCGAACTGGAATCAGATGCAAACAGGAACCTTTGTTGGACACAACTAGGTTGTTCTAATGTTGCTCGGGCACTGGGTGGATTGTGGAGGTGCCTTAAATAGTCCTGGGGTAACAGTGATTGGATATCAGATTTTTGAATTGCTCGCGCGCTGGCCCGTTAAGTGGCAGCCGATTTTTCCGTGAACTAGGAACATAAGGCCATGAGGCAGGAGAACAAATCAGACACTGGCGACCTGGACAGGGAGCAGAGCCAGATCGCCGGCAGGGAAGGTACAAGATCCGGGGGCAGAGACCGCTGGCAGGAGCAGAACCTGCCGCCGGCCTTACATCCATGCATTTCAACCACTCCTTCCATGCCTTACCATATGCTACCCAGGTGGAAGGCACTACAGAGTTCCTCACAGGAGGCATTAACTCCCCGTTACCAATTCCCTTAGTTAGTCTGGGCAAGGGATGCCCTCTTGATCTGCTCGAGACAAAGCATCAGCAATCTTATTCTGCACTGCCGGAACATGACGGGTCCAAAACCAGATATTATACTCCAAACATCGCAGAAGCAGATGGCGAAGCAGCTTCATTGCTGGAAGAGAGGTAGAAGACAGGCAATTAATACCACGCTAATATTATCAGACCAAAAGTCAAGATCCTGCACAAACTACTATCCTTCCACATTGGAGGCCACAGTGGGCGCACTAGTGGCAACTCAACACTGCTCCAAATCCCATAGACCTCGCTGCATCGATAAACCAAAAAATTTCTTCATTAGTCACCACCACCTCCTGGCAACACGTGCACACTTTATACTTGCGTAAAAATCTCTCCATGCAACAAGGTCCTGCCGTAACGGACAAGTAATCCGGATCCTGTGGTCTGGGGCCTTAACCACTCGAGTATAAAATGATAACTGGTAGGAGAAAACCTGCTCCATAGGCATGACTCGACAGCCAAAAACCAAAAGATCCAGCAAACATTGCAATTGCTGAAGGGTTACCTTCCGGACCCCACAAAAACCCCCTACCAGATCAAACATTCTGCTTAATTTATCCATGGGCATTTCAAAACACCATGTTGACTGTTTCCAGTTTAATGCCCAGAAAGGACAAAGAAGTGAAGGGGCCCTTGGTCTTTTCTCCTGAAAGTGGGACTTCAAAACGGTTTAATGAAAAAACAGAAAGTGCCCCGCAAAAAACAATAATGATTGTTACCTGCTGGGCCTGCAAACAAAAAATCATCCAAATAGTGCAATATTGCTGATGAACCTGTCTTATACCGCACCACCCACTCCAAAAAGGAGTTTCCCATCTCAAAGCAGTGGCACGATTAAGAGCAGCCCATGGGCAAGCACATGTCATAATAGCAGTAACCGTTCATCATGCGACCCAATAAATGGAAACAGTCAGGGTGGACCGGCAACAATCGAAACGCAGATTTGATATCAGACTTTGCCCAGGGGCCACAGGCCCGGACCACACTTTGTGAGCTGGCTAGAGATGAACGCTGAGGTTCCCGCAGCGTTTGTAGATTGGACTCCCGGAACTCAAAGAGCCGCAGAAGGAACGATCCACTAAGGTTGAAGGTGACCTCCATTTTGAGGATCTTGATCAAGCAGATCATCTACAGCTCCCTGGATCAGTGTTGGGGACCGGTGATGGCAATGCCGGACAGAACCACAGCGGTGATGTCGCCTGGAAATCCGGGAAGCAGACCTCGTGGAACTCTGCCTTCTTCGCCCACGGGCACCACGTGGCGCTCCCCGGAGGCCAGAGGTGGACCTGTTGTGTAGCTGTCAAGGTCTTGGCAAACGCTTGAGCAGCCTGAGAATCGGGAGATTCAGTGGCATCAACAAAGGGGGGGTCAATCTCTTGTTCCACCAATATAGCCTGAGGCCCTGAAGCGATCCATGCTTGACAAGGGGGTAGTGTTATCACTATTGCAGGAGTCTCACTGGGAGCAGTGGAGTCTGAATCCTGCCCACTAGAGACATGAGACCCCGTGATGAACGTGCTAGGCAGAGCCCCAAAATCAGATGATTAAAAAGACCGCTATGTGCAGGGTTAAAATTCTTGTTAGTCTCCTATAGCATAGATTGGGAGAATACACCAGGGATTCTGCATTTCCAGCATCCCCAGCGCTATAAGTTACGGGGACAGCAAGGGAACTTATGGTCTCTTTACGGAGTGGTCATTATACTGTGAGTGGGGGGCTTATGGTCATTACTGTGAGTGGGGGGTTGATGGTCATTTTATTGTGAGTGGGGGGCTGATGGTCATTTTACTGTGAGTGGGGGGCTGATGGTCATTACTGTGAGTGTGGGGCTAATGGTCATTACTGTGAGTGGGGGGCAGAAAAAACCTGCGGCGCTCGTGTGGTGCTTTTTTGTCTAAGTTTTTTGCATTCGCTTCAATGGCTTAAAATAAATGTGGGCAAAAAACACAGCAAAAAAAAAAAGTCAAACAACGCTATCAATTCAAAATCTGCCTCAAAATTCCTAAATGAATTTGGAGGCAGATTTTTCGTTTCTGCCTTAAAAAAACGTTGTGTGAACATAGAGTGTAGTGCTTGTTTTTAGCCATTTTTTGTCGTTTTGTAAACAATTTTTGGTAGGGGTGCCCTGAGAATTATTATTTTTTCCTGGGGTGCCTCGAGCCTGAAAAGGTTGGGAAACTCTTATCTAGAGGAAAGAAGGTATCTCCAACAACATAGAAGAGGATTCTTTACTGTAAGAGCAGTGAGACTATGGAACTCTCTAGCAGAGAAAGTTGTGATGGTGAATTCACTGAAAGGCTGGATTCACACGACCATGTTATGTCCGTAATGGACGGAACGTATTTCGGCCGCTAATCCCGGACAGAACACAGTGCAGGGAGCCGGGCTCCTAGCATCATAGTTATGTACGACGCTAGGAGTCCCTGCCTCGCTGCAGGACAACTGTCCCGTACTGTAATCATGTTTTCAGTACGGGACAGTTGTCCTGCAGCGAGGCAGGGACTCCTAGCATCGTATATAACTATGATGCTAGGAGCCCGGCTCCCTCCAGTGTGTTCGGTCCGGAACTTCCGGCCGAAATACGTTCCGTCCATTACGGCCGTAACATGGTCGTGTGAATCCAGCCAAAGAGTTCATAAGGGGCCTGGATGTCTTTCTTGAGCATAATAATATTACAAGTCATGGTTACTAGATTACTGTAGATGGGTCCTTAATCCAGGAATTTATTCTAAATGCCATATTGTAGTCAGGTAGGAATTTCTCCCTAAAATGAGAAAAATGGGCTTTTTCCTCAGTGGGGTATTGTTTTCCTCTAGATCAAAATTGACGAACAGTAGGTTGAACTGGATGGACATATGTCTTTTTTCGGTCTTACAAAATATGATACCCTAATACTATGAACGGACCAGTCCCTGACGTCCAGTGATTTATTGCCACAGTTCCTGGAGGTTAATAGTTTAGTGCCACAGTCCCCAGCGTTCAATGGTTTATTGTGCCAGTCCTTGGTGTCCAGTAATTTAATGCCAGAGTCCCTGGAGACTTTTACTTCAATGCCACAGTTTCTAGTGTTTAGTGGTTTATTGTCCCAATGCCTGGAGTCCAGGGAGGTTAATAGTTTGGTGCTACAGTCCCTACTGTTCACTGGTTCCTTGTGCCAGTCCCCAGTTCAATGTTCTTGTTCTGTTCTTATCTTTAAGTCTGGCATTATTAGTTCTCTAAACATGAAAAAGACTCGTAAAATACGGCAACTCCTAGATAATGTTGGCTCCGTGATCTGTCAGCACAGTTCTCGTGTTCTACTGCAGGCCATGATGGAAAGATTTTATTTTTTAAGACTTCGAGACGTTGTAAAGGTTTCGTCCGAGGCGAATTGCATTATTTTGACCTAGCATTCTACCAAGGAACTATAGTTTCTTGTAAAGTAACTTATAAGCTGTTTACAAGCTGATCTGGGCCGAGTGTTGAGATCTGATGATAAATAAAGGTGTGAGAACTTACATAAAATAGTTACAACATACTTTACCATATTTTATCTCTTTTTGAATGACCCTATAAATATCCGTAACGAGACAGCATTCCTCCAAGTATAGTTGCTCCGTAAATACATAAACCATAGAATTCTTGTGTAAGTACCACCTACAGTTCACTTCTAGTCGGTCCTAATCATATTGGTAGAAATGTCCTTGTATCTGCTGTACTAATTATGTGTTATTTCCTATTATGTAGATCAAAGCAGGACAATAGTTATGAAAGACCTGCTCTCAGAAGAAGACTATCCGTGTAGCTGTGGTTTACTTCACACTTTGGATTGAAGATGGAGGAAACTAACCCCTTGAAATATGTATCCATTGTGGAACCTCTGACCAAACTGTTACCATTTATCTCTTGGGTGTACTGGTTCCACTCATGGTCAAGTACCCATGTCAGAACCTGGAATGTCCCTTACAATGGATTAGGACTCATGCCAAGCATTTCAAGTACATGTATGTCAATAGTATGGTCTAGATGGAGGAAACTAACCCCTTGAAATATATATCCATTGTGGAAACTCTGACCAAACTGTCGCCATTTTATCTATTAGGCGTACTGGTTCCACACATGGTCAAGTACCCTTGCCAGAACCTGGGATGTCCCTCAAAATGGATTAGGACTCATGCCAAGCATACAAGTATGTCAATAGTGTGGTCTAGATGAAGGAAACTATCCCCTTGAAATATATATCCATTGTGGAAACTCTGACCAAACTGTCACCATTTATCCCTTGGGCGTACTGGCTCCACTCATTGTTAAGTATCCTTGTCAGAACCTGGGATGTGCCCACAATGGATTAGGACTCATTCCAAGCATACAAGTCTGTCAATAGTGTGGTCTAGATGGAGGAAACTAACCCCTTGAAATATATATCCATTGTGGAAACTCTGACCAAACTGTCACCATTTATCCCTTGGGCGTACTGGCTCCACTCATTGTCAAGTATCCTTGTCAGAACCTGAGATGTCCCTCAAAATGGAGTAGGATTCATGCCAAGCATTTCGAGTACGTGAAAAGTGTGGTCTAGAGACTTCCGTACAGCTTCAAGTGTATCTATGTATTTAAGAAGTAGACACACCTGATAGGTATGAGTAGTGATATTCTTAGGTTCTTCAACCCTTGCATTACCTTGACCTCTTGGAGATCTTAAACCAAAATGTTTACATTGATGGCATTGTATAGGCCCCATTCGGAGAATATAATTGTACATACAGACCAAAATGTTCTAAAGGATTCATTTAGTTTCTTAAGATCGTAAGAACTATAGATAATGGATTTCCCATTTTTCTCAAATTCACGTGGACCTTATGGACAGACATACGGAAAATCATTACAACATCCTCAAAAACAGTTACACATACATTATATCATTACTCTTCATTACAAAAGATTTTAGGGTAGTGTTGCTTGCAGGATTACACAATAATCTGTATTATATGTATAAAAGAATAAAAAGGGGGATATTACAAAAAGGAAGGATCAAATCTTGGAGGTCCTGCTTCAAGAACACAATTTCTGTCCATATGTCTTATTAGGGCATGTGGGCGTCATAGAGGGGAATCCACTGGATCGTGACCTTGCTCTATTATAAAAAAAGTTTTTTTTCAAGCCTAAACGCTCTGTCCTAGGGTTTGTTTTTTTTGGGCTGTGGTATGTGGTGGATATACAGGAAGGTAGGCTGGAGAAACTAATGGCCGATGACAATAGTCATCAAGATTATTTCCTACATATATTGTCCTCCAGGTCTGTCTATAAGTTCCAACTGAGCATCTCAAGGTGGACCTCTGAACCCCACTCTTTTTTCTCTAACTGTTCTTCCCTACACAGTTTTCTTTTGTTGCCTTTGTCACTAGCCTCGTTACCTATCCTCTGTTTTTTTTTTTTACTGTTTGTGTTGTTCTTACTATGCATATACTGTCTTTTTATCTTTGTTGTGATGGGTTTGTGCGTGACTCTTCCAACTTCCACCTCCACGCGCTCCACTCTATGGCTCTTGCACTGTCCGTAGCAGTGACATGCCCCCTTGCCATAACACGCCTCTCGCCAGTTTGGCAGACAAGTACAAGACTGTGTGATCTCTCGCGAGAGATCAGTCCTGTCCTGGTCTGCCAAGAGCTGAAGAGTGAAAGCGTGCAGGCGCACACGCTCTCCTCTCTCCAGCTCTTGCTGCGACACTGTAGCTGATTGGGCAGTATCACAGCCATAGTAACACGCCTCCTTGCTATTTCACGGCCCATTGACAGTTCAGGGGGTTATTTAAATATCGAGCGCCAAGTATAACGGCACCAATATCTAAATAATGGAGGAGGGTAGGGAAAATTTGTATAGTGCCACAGGGTTTGTGCACCCCTGCCCATTATATGCTGCACCCAGCTGCATATGTATGGGCAGGTGAAAGGTTCTCTTTAAGGGCTAAAATAGGCTGGTCACTAAGGGGTTAAGTTACTCTGCTGGACCCAATTTACCTTAGTCCAACACTAGAACAGTAAAACAATTGAGTGTCCGATGTGATCACTGGAAGGTATCTCCATATAGAAGCTGTTCCTATTAACATACCAAGCCCACATTGAACTGGGCAACAAAAATTTTTTGGGTCTGGATTAAAAAATGTATCAAAATCTCAGATTTGTTGTTGAGAGCTTGTGCCATGTGAACAGTAACTGGGCCATTACTTCTAACTCGGCCTATAGAAATACTGTGAATGAAATTTAAATTCTGATCATTGCAAAAATATCTTTGTGTAGACATTGCGCTAATCAATGCTTCCAAAAACAAAAAGCCTTGATATTGGGAGATCTAAAAATTTTTGTGTCAGTTACCATTGTTGAGGTTGACTCCCCAGGGTACAAGTGGACAATAGATGTCTTAAATAGAAGTCCTTAACTAACTAGGCCAACTAAATGGTTCTATGGCCCTGGCTTTGGATGCCAACTTTTTGATTATTGCCACCTATTTCGAATGCTGTTGCACAAGGATACCATCTATAAAATGTTGTGTCACGTGCACATCTAAATTTAGCATAAACAGCACACAACTGAAGAGTTAATTATTGTGAGCCAATGCTAAACTTTCAGACACACTACAGCTTTATGTGTAACTCCATGTCACATTTTTCTCGTTAAAACTGTAGATGAGAGACCCATAAAGAGAACTTCCCTTGACTTATTGGCACTATATATTGAGCGGGATAAACATAGAAGCATCTTCCAAGGTTGCCTTTGGCTGAAACAGCTCAGGTAGGCAAAACACTTGCGTGTAGACCATTTGCTCGACTCTATCAAGGAGAGTGTTTATTAACATTTTTGGCCATTTCACAATCGTCACAATTACCAATTGTTGGTCTGATGTTGGATTATGGAGATTTTATTGTCTTTTGACATTTTCTAAGGATATTTGGATATTTGTCTTGAATTACAACCATTTGAGTACAGAATTCAAAAACATTTTCTTAAAGAAGGTGATTTAAGAGAGATTTTTTGAAGGACTCTTCTTGGTTTTTTTTTAATCTTGGATTCAGTTATGGTCCATGTGGAATTGTGGTGGGAATTACTTCCATAATGTTTTAAGCCTTCTTTGTAAATATGTTTTTTCTGTGTTCCTATAATATTGAGCCAATGTCATTTCCCCATATTCTGGCCAGCTTGATTTCTTACCTACAATGAGACTACTAGTCTCCGGGACACCCTTAGACAACGGCCCGTTACCGTAACTCTCCTGTGACAGTGCTATCCGAGATAATCTCTTATGTAAGGCTTCGATGAGTAAATATTGGTCACTTGGATTGAATCCTATGTGACCATTTCGAGCAATATCCACTAAGTGGTATTAACGTTGTATGATGATCTCCCCGTTAGAGATATCTTAAGCACTCGATAAATGAATTTCCAATGCTTGGGAAGTGAATTGTTTGTTTCTTATTCTGAAACCACCCATATATTGTCAAGATCTCAATACGTAAGTGTTTGAGGATCAAGCAGAATCCTTACAAGACATTGACCGCAACCTGGACAACCCCCTCACCAACGGGATTTCATGAATTCTGGTAGAACTTCTCTTTAATTTTTGTGTTCCTCTACAACAGTTTGCTCTACAGAAACCCCCCCCCCCCCCCCCAATCATTGTGTCTAAAATTAACTTCACACTCATATTGATTCCATTTAAAGAGATGAATATAAACCCCCGAAAACCCAATGGGTTGCAAAGGTAGACCAAATATTCAGTTTAGAGGAACTGGCCAGCTGGGAAGACCATTCACTTTTTTTTTTTTTTTTAAATATGGCGACCTCAGATAATTCACAAGATCATGAATGTCTTATTCATTGGTTATGGCTTTGCAACCTCATTAATTTTCAATTTTGCTTACTTATTTATGGCACCCTTCTTTTGAAATGACTATTAAGTGGCCATTTACTCAATGAAGTTGAGTAAATGGCCATCAATTTTTTCCTCACTGGTTAAAGGGGTTGTCCGGATTTTTTTTATTGATGGCCTATTCTTAGGACAGGTCATCAATATCAGACTGGTATGGGTCCGACTCCTGGCACCCCAACTGATCAGCTGATTGACGGGGCCACGGCGTTCATCGTCGCAGCCTTTTCCTCGTTTACGGCGACAACACAGTACACTTCCATAACGGCAGTTCCGGGGATTGCAGTTCCGGTCCCATTTAAGTGAATACTGTATTACACCTTAATTTATGCTTCTTGACTCTTATGATGTTACACAGAAACATAACTTTATTTTTCCTGATCTTAACAGCTATATGGTAAATGGTGTCACCAAACATGGATTTACCCAAAGCTGGGAATGCCCAGTATTTGGTGCGAAGGCCAATTTATGCTGAGCCGTCTTTTCAAAAAGAAAATGAAAAAAAAGAGATTGTACAGAAAACGCATCGTCAACGACTGCAAAAAAGCTGCAGGTACAGTATAGAGACCTTATCCTATGCCAGATAATTAATTCCTGAAATGCGCTCACCATTAAATATGTGGATAAATAAGGATAATGTGACTTAAATGTGGATGAAAATTTTTCAAGTCAATCATTTTCATTTGCCAGGATAAGCAGCTGCAAAGGGGACATGACCTAAATATAGCTACTATCATAATGATATTTAGGTCAGTATCACATACAGTTTTTACAAAGTTTTTGGCTCTGTTTTTTTTTGCCAAACACAGCAGTTTTCTTTATACGTTTATTTCTGTCTTTGGCTTAAAAAAACGAGAAAAAAATCTACTTCGCAACATAATGCGTAACCCTGGCTTTATGGACAAGAGAATAACTGCTAAAACACTGCCACTATAGACAATAATAAGCCTACAAGAATACTGCCCCCTATGGCCAATATATATCTGTTACATTACTGCCCCTATGTACAAGAATATACTGCCCCCTATATACAAGAATATAACTACTATAATACTGCTCCCTATATACAAGAATATAACTACTACAATACTGTCCCCTATATACAAGCCCTATATACAAGAATATAAATACTATAATACTGCCCCCTATATACAAGAATATAACTACTATAACACTGCTCCTATATACAAGAATATAACTACTATAATACTGCCCCTATATACAAGAATATAACTAGTATAATACTGTACCCTATATGCAAGAATATAACTACTATAACACTGCCCCCTATGTACAAGAATATAACTACTATAATACTGCCCCCTATATACAAGAATATAACTACTATAATACTGCCCCCTATATACAAGAATATAACTATTATAATACTGCCCCTATATACAAGAATATAACTACTATAATACTGCCCCCTATGTACAAGAATATAACTACTATAATACTGCTCCTATATACAAGAATATAACTACTATAATACTGCCCCCTATATACAAGAATATAACTAATATAATACTGCCCCTATATACAAGAATATAACTACTATAATACTGCCCCTATATACAAGAATATAACTACTATAATACTGCTCCTATATACAAGAATATAACTACTATAGTACTGCTCCTATATACAAGAATATAACTACTATAATACTGCCCCCTATACACAAGAATGTAACCACTATAAAACTGGCTCCTATATACAAGAATATAACTACTATAATACTGCTCCTATATACAGGAAAATAACTACTATAATACTGTCCCTATATACAAGAATATTTCTACTATAATACTGCCCCAATGTACAAGAATATAACTACTATAATACTGCCCCCTATATACAAGAATATAACTACTATAATACTGCCCCCTATATACAAGAATATAACTGCTATAATACTGCCCCTATATACAAGAATATAACCACTATAATACTGCTCCTATATACAAGAATATAACTACTATAATACTGCTCCTATATACAAGAATATAACTACTATAATACTGCCTCCTATATACAAGAATATAACCACTATAATACTGCCCCCTATATACAAGAATATAACTGCTATAATACTGCCCCTATATACAAGAATATAACCACTATAATACTGCTCCTATATACAAGAATATAACAACTATAATACTGCCTCCTATATACAAGAATATAACTACTATAATACTGCCCCTATATACAAGAATATAACTACTCTAATACTGCCTCCTATATACAAGAATATAACTACTATAATACTGCTCCTATATACAAGAATATAACTACTATAATACTGCCTCCTATATACAAGAATATAACTACTATAATACTGCTCCTATATACAACAATATAACTACTATAATACTGCCCCTATGTACAAGAATATAACTACTATAATACTGCCCCCTATATACAAGAACATAACTACTATCATACTGCTCCTATATACAAGAAAATTACTACTATAATACTGCCCCTATGTACAAGAAAATAACTACTATAATACTGCCCCTATATAAAAGAATATAACCACTATAATACTGCTCCCATATACAAGACTATAACTACTATAATACTGCCCCCTATATACAAGAATATAACTACTATAATACTGCCCATATATACAACAATATAACTACTATAATACTGCCCCCTATATACAAGAATATAACTACTATAATACTGCCCATATATACAACAATATAACTACTATAATACTGCCCCTATATACAAGAATATAACTACTATAATACTGCCCCTATATACAAGAATATAACTACTATAATACTGCCCCTATATGCAAGAATATAACTACTATAATACTGCCCCTATATACAAGAATATAACTACTATAATACTGCCCCTATATACAAGAATATAACTACTATAATACTGCCCCTATATACAAGAATATAACTACTATAATACTGCCCCTATATACAAGAATATAACTACTATAATACTGCTCCTATATACAAGAATATAACTACTATAATACTGCCCTCTATATACAAGAATATAACTACTATAATACTGCCCCTTTATACTAGAATATAACTACTATAATTCTGCCCCTATATACAAGAATATAACTACTATAATACTGCCCCCTATATAAAAGAATATAACTACTATAATATTACAACTATATACAAGAATATAACTACTATAATACTGCCCCCTATATACAAGAATATAACTACTATAATACTGCCCACTATATACAAGAATATAACTACTATAATACTTCCCCTATGTCCAAGAATATAACTACTATAATACTGCTCCTATATACAAGAATATAACTACTATAATACTGCCCCTATATACAAGAATATAACTACTCTTATACTGCTCCTATACACAAGAATATAACTACTATAATATTTCAACTATATACAAGAATATAACTACTATAATACTGCCCCTATACACAAGACTATAACTACTATAATACTGCATCCTATATACAAGAATATAAGTACTATAATACTGCCCCTATATACAAGAATATAAAACTACTATAATACTGCCCAATATACAAGAATATAACTACTATAATACTGCCTCTTATATACAAGAATATAACTACTATAATACTGCCCCCTATATACAAGAATATAACTACTATAATACTGACCTTTATATACAAGAATAAAACTACTATAATACTGCCCCCTATATACAAGAATATAACTACTATAATACTGCCCCCTATATACAAGAATATAACTACTATAATACTGCCTCCTATATACAAGAATATAGCTACTATAATACTGCTCCTATATACAAGAATATAACTACTATAATACTGCCCCTATATACAAGACTATAACTACTATAATACTGCCCCCTATATACAAGAATATAACTACTATAATACTGCCCCTATATACAAGAATATAACTACTATAATACTGCCCCCTATATACAAGAATATAACTACTATAATACTGCCTCCTATATACAAGAATATAGCTACTATAATACTGCTCCTATATACAAGAATATAACTACTATAATACTGCCCCTATATACAAGACTATAACTACTATAATACTGCCCCCTATATACAAGAATATAACTACTATAATACTGCCCCTATATACAAGAATATAACTACTATAATACTGCCTCCTATATACAAGAATATAACTACTATAATACTGCTCCTATGTACAAGAATATAAATACTATAATACTGCCCCCTATATACAAGAATATAACCACTATAATACTGCTCCTATATACAAGAATATAACCACTATAACACTGCTCCTATATATAATAGGAGCACTATAATACTGCCCCTATATACAAGAATATAACTACTATAATACTGCCCCCTATATACAAGAATATAACTACTGTAATACTGCCCCATATATATAAGAATTTAACTACTATAATACTGCCCCCCATATAACTACTAACTAACTACTATAATATTTCAACTATATACAAGAATATAACTACTATAATACTGCCCCTATACACAAGACTATAACTACTATAATACTGCCCCCTATATAAAAGAATATAACTATTATAATACTGCCCCTATATACAAGAATATAAAACGACTATAATACTTCCCCCTATATACAAGAATATAACTACTATAATACTGCCTCTTATATACAAGAATATAACTACTATAATACTGCCTCCTATATACAAGAATATAGCTACTATAATACTGCCCCCTATATACAAGAATATAACTACTATAATACTGCCCCCTATATATAAGAATTTAACTACTATAATACTGCCCCCTATATAACTACTAACTAACTACTATAATATTTCAACTATATACAAGAATATAACTACTATAATACTGCCCCTATACACAAGACTATAACTACTATAATACTGCCCCCTATATACAAGAATATAACTACTATAATACTGCCCCCTATATAAAAGAATATAACGACTATAATACTGCCTCTATATACAAGAATATAACTACTATAATACTGCTCCTATATACAAGAATATAACTACTATAATACTGCCCCCTATATACAAGAATATAACTACTATAATACTGCCCCCTATATATAAGAATTTAACTACTATAATACTGCCCCCTATATACAAGAATATAGCTACTATAATACTGCCTCTTATAAACAAGAATATAACTACTATAATACTGCCCCCTATATACAAGAATATAACTACTATAATACTGCCCCCTATATACAAGAATATAACTACTATAATACTGCCCCCTATATACAAGAATATAACTACTATAATACTGCCCCTATATAAAAGAATATAACTACTATAATACTGTCCCCTATATACAAGAATATAATTACTATAATACTGCCCCTATATACAAGAATATAACTACTATAATACTGCTCCCTATATACAAGAATATAAATACTATAAGGGCATGCCCACACGTGGCGGATTTATACAAGAATATAACTACTATAATACTGCCACCTATATACAAGAATGTAACTACTATAATACTGCCTCTATATACAAGAATATAACTACTATAATACTGCTGCCTATATACAAGAATATAACTACTATAATACTGCCTCCTATATACAAGAATATAGCTACTATAATACTGCCCCCTATGTTGCAGATTCTGCGGCTGATCTGCCCAAAATGTGCAGTAAATTGATGCGGACTAGCTGCTGCGGACTGCGGTAAAAGTGCTTCCCTTCTCTCTATCAGTGCAGGATAGAGAGAAGGGACAGCACTTTCCCTAGTGAATGTAAAATAATTTCATAATTACCGTCCGTTGTCTTGGTGACGCGTCCCTTTTTCGGCATCCAGCCCGACCTCCCTCGATGACACGGCAGTCCATGTGACCGCTGCAGCCTGTGATTACCTGCAGCCGTCACTTAGACTGAAACGTCATCCTGGGAAGCCGGACTGGAGACAGAAGCAGGGAGTTCTCGGTAAGTATGAACTTCTATTTTTTTTACAGGTTGCTGTATATTGGGATCGGTAGTCACTGTCCAGGGTGCAGAAACAGTTACTGCCGATCGCTTAACTCTTTCAGCACCCTGGACAGTGACTATTTACTGACGTCTCCTAGCAACGCTCCCGTAATTACGGGAGCCCCATTGACTTTCTCAGTCTGGCTGTAGACCTAGAGATACATAGGTCCAGCCAGAATGAAGAAATGTCATGTCAAAAAAGCAAGACGCATCCGCAGCACACATAACATGTGCATGACATCTGCGGACTTCATTGCGGAATTTAGAATCTCCATTGAAGTCAATGGAGAACTTCCGCAATGAGTCCGCAACCAGTCCGCCACTGGTCCGCAACATCCATTGTATGCTGCGGACACCAAATTCCGCACCGCAGCCTATGCTCTGCAGCGGAATTTTCAGCCTCGTCTAAACGAAGCCTTCTAAAAAGAAGTGAAAGGCAATGGGCAAACGGGTCCGCTGCGGATTAACGCTGCGGAGTGCCCGCAGCGGAATTCAAGAGCAATTCCGCCACGTGTGGCTTTGCCCTAATACTGCCCCATATATCTAAGAATTTAACTACTATAATACTGCCCCCTATATACAAGATTATAACTACTATAATACTGCTCCTATATACAAGAATATAACTACTATAATACTGCCCCTATATAAAAGAATATAAAACTACTATAATACTGCCCCCTATATACAAGAATATAACTACTATAATACTGCCTCTTATATACAAGAATATAACTACTATAATACTGCCCCTATACACAAGACTATAACTACTATAATACTGCCCCTATATACAAGAATATAACTACTATAATACTGTCCCCTATATACACGAATATAACTACTATAATACTGCTCCTATATACAAGAATATAACTACTATAATACTGCTCCTATATACAAGAATATAACTACTATAATACCGCCCCTATATACAAGAATATAACTATTATAATACTGCCTCCTATATACAAGAATATAACTACTATAATACTGCCCCTATATACAAGAATATAACTACTATTAAACTGCCCCTATATACAAGAATATAACTACTATAACACTGCTCCCTATATACAAGAATATAACTACTATAATACTGCTCCTATATACAAGAATATAACTACTATATTACTGCCCCCTATATATAAGAATATAACTACTATAATACTGCCTCTATATACAAGAATATAACTACTATAATACTGCCCCCTATATACAAGAATATAACTACTATAATACTGATCCTATATACAAGAATATAACTACTATAATACCTCTCCCTTTATATAAGAATGTAACTACTATAATACCACTATAATACTTCTCCTATATACAAGAATATAACCACTATAACACTGCTCCTATATACAAGAATATAACTACTATAATACTGCCCCTATATACAAGACTATAACTACTATAATACTTCCCCCTATATACAAGAATATAACTACTATAATGCAGCCCCTATATACAAGAATATAATTACTATAATACTGTCCCTATATACAAGAATATAAAACTACTATAATACTGCCCCCTATATACAAGAATATAACTACTATAATACTGCCCCTATATACAAGAATATAACTACTATAATACTGACCTTTATATACAAGAATATATCTACTATAATACTGCCTCCTATATACAAGAATATAACTACTATAATACTGCCCCCTATATACAAGAATATATCTACTATAATACTGCCCCCTATATACAAGAATATAACTACTATAATACTGACCTTTATATACAAGAATATAACTATTATAATACTGCCTCCTATATACAAGAATATAACTACTATAATACTGTCCCTATATACAAGAATATATCTACTATAATACTGCCCGCTACATACAAGAATATAACTACTATAATACTGCCCCTATATACAAGAATATAACTACTATAATACTGCCCCTATATACAAGAATATAACTACTATAATACTGCCTCTATATACAAGAATATAACTACTATGATACTGCCCCTATACACAAGAATATAACTATTATAATACTGCCTCCTATATACAAGAATATAACTGCTATAATACTGCCCACTACATACAAGAATATAACCACTATAATACTGCTCCTATATACATGAATATAACTACTATAATACTGCCCCTATATGCAAGAATATAACTACTATAATACTGCCCCCTATATACAAGAATATAACTACTATAATACTGCTCCTATATACAAGAATATATAACTACTATAATACTGCTCCCTATATACAAGAATATAACTACTATAATACTGCCCCTATATACAAGAATATATCTACTATAATACTGCCCCTATATACAAGAATATAACTACTATAATACTGCACCTATATACAAGAATATAACTACTATCATACTGCCCCTATACACTAGAATATAACTGCTATAATACTGCCCCTATATACAAGAATATAACTACTATAATACTGCCTCCTATATACAATATAACTACTATAATACTGCTCCTATATACAAGAATATAACTACTATAATACTGCTCCTATATACAAGAATATAACTACTATAATACTGTCCCTGTATACAAGAATATAAAACTACTATAATACTGCCCCTATATACAAGAATATAAAAATACTATAATACTGCCCCCTATATACAAGAATATATCTACTATAATACTGCCCGCTACATACAAGAATATAACTACTATAATACTGCCCCTATATACAAGAATATAACTACTATAATACTGCCCCTATATACAAGAATATAACTACTATAATACTGCCCCTATATACAAGAATATAACTACTATAATACTGCCACCCTATATACTAGAATATAACTACTATAATACTGCCACCCTATATACAAGACTATAACTACTATAATACTGCTCCCTATATACAAGAATATAACTACTATAATTATCTTTTTTATTTGAAAACTTGCAACAAATTATTACAATACCTTTGCAATACACTCATAACAGATAAAGAAAATAAACATTTGTCTCTTAATAACATCACAATAATTAAACAAACCATAATATATGAATATTGCTCCAGTATAGATTGTTTCAACTATTTTTCATGATATTATTCTAGACAGTATTACAGGAGAGTTCTTCTTTATTGATGACCGGGCTGCATCGCGCACACCACAGAGGGTACACGGTCACCACATTTATGACGTATAGCGAACCTCTATGATATGAACGGAGTTCGGGGTAGAAGTCTCCATACAGCAGCAAAGAGCTTCACTGTCCCACTAGATGTGGTGACTGCAGGGACACAGCAGGGACATTACTCTGTACATAAGTCTCTTGTATAAAGATGTCATTGGTTTTGTCGTCAGACAGACGCTGGAATATCGCCTGCCGCCTGCTCCTATTCTTCGGACTGTTCACATTGATGGAGGTGATTTTCAGCCTCATCTTGGTTACATGTCTTTCCTACTTTTTTTCCTTCTTCCACTGCTATGTCCTGTAACACCCCATCTTTTGGTGGACATTGGGGGGTCAGCGTCTTCATCCTGAGGTTCGTCATCTGGGTTGTGTGAGGAGACTTGCTCCATCTCTGCTTCTTCTTCCTGGTCATCTTCCCCCAGCGCACAGTAACGTCCCCCAGTTATCGCCAGCACTGGAGACTCCGGTGATTTCTTTGCAGCAGTGATTTTTTTCCTAGAAGAATCATCTGTTTTACTTCTCCTTTTAACCGTCTGAAATCCCTCCTCATCGATACTGGTCGCTGTGGCTGGATCAGCTGGTTTTTTACTGGTCGCTTCGGCTGGCCCAGCTGGTTTTTTACTGGTCGCTGCGGCTGGATCAGCTGGTTCCTTACTGGTGTCGGGCAGATGTTTGGTGACAGAGTGACTGGATATTTTGCTTTTAGCATGACCTCTATTTTCAGTGGCTGGTGACACTTGTGCAGCATCCATAGATGGGACATTCGTCTCTGGAGCAGGGTCTCTGGTACTTTGGCTCACATCCTCGCTGGGACTTCCAGGTTCTGGGGTTGTATCTACACATATGGAGACATCCTCCTGGTCTTCCTCCATGGCTCCTTTAAAGGTCTCCTCCTTATTATGCTCTGCATGCGGACACTCCCGGAATGTATGTCCAGGTCCTAAGCACAGGTTACAGATGACAGGTCCTGTACAATCGTCCTTCACATGCCCAAACTGACCACATAGTGAGCACTTAATACGGGAACAGTTGAATGCCAGGTGTCTGCCCCCACATCTATGGCACAGTCGCGGTTGACCAGGGTAGTAACATATGCCTCTCTCCGAGCCCAGGTAGAAGGAGTGCGGCAGATGTCTGGTCACTCCATTCTCCTGAACCAGCTGGATCTTGACAGAATATCCTCCATTCCAGATCTCCTCCTCATCATAGATCTTTGTTGGCAGCCTCTTCACCTCACAATATCTGCTCAACCAGTGCTGCAAATCTGCCAGAGCCACCACCTCAGACTGGAACAGGACGGTGGCAGTGACTACCTGGGGTTTAGTCAGCTGGATGACATGTAGATGCTCCCACATCGCGTGCTCCTTTGTATCATTATAAATACTCCAGAATAAATCTAGACTATATTGCAGCTTGAAACTGATGTCATAATTCCTGCTGGAGGGAACGTGGATCAGAGCGAACACCTCAGAAGCTTTAAACTTCATAAACTCCTTCAACAAAACTTTCCCAATGTAGAGTCTGGAGGGGAGGTTTTCCTCTGGTCCTGAGTACCTGATTCTGACCGCGTTCCTCCTCTGAGGTGGGGGGTTAGTCGGTCTTGTGACGCTGGAGAACAGTCTCCTGTACTGAGGTCTGTCAACAGGTGGGTCAGGACTGGACCTCTCCTCAGCTGATTGTACTGCAGATCCTCCTGTGTCTGCTCCTGATCGCTGTGTAACCTGCACTCCATTCACTGACACTGCGGACGGCTGAACCTCCAGCACAGGGTCTGCAATGTCCGCCTCAGCCTGAGCCGCTGGTTCATCAGATATCAGACTGTCAATCACCGCGGTGAGCGAGGTCTCACTTATAATGTCAGTATATGAGGCACTTTCTTGCTCACTCCCAGGAGTGCCACTCGCATTTACTTCATCAGTACTGCACATAGAGTCTACTGCAGTTAACCCCTCGTCAGCTGGCACACATTTCTCTGCAGCTTTAGCAGCATTTTTGTTCACTGATTGCACAGACCCCACACATGATGAGAGATGTGATCCTCCAGCCACTGCACACTCATATCTTCCAGGGTTTCCCTGCTCCACAATATTATACACAGTCTTATAGTCAGTGTCTTTTTTTGCAATGATATTTTTTCTCTTCACAGTTTGGGCTCTAGTCTCCCTTTTATTCTCCATTGCCCGGTTCTTTATTTTGGGCACTGTGCATGAGTCTTTCTGCAATCTCTCCTTCAATATCACCAGCTCACGTGTACAAACATCAAGACACTCACATTTCATCAGCTTTGCCTTTGGATCAGTCTCTTGGTTAATTTCAGTTCTCAATTTGCGAACTTGCATTTCCATTTTAAAGATATTTTTCTTTGTCATTTTTGTGCACAATTCACCAACATCATGAGATTCAGTTGACTCACCAGCCACCATTTCCAGATCTTCACCTCCACCATCTCCATGCTGCAGGTCAAACTCCAGACTCTGGGCTTTCCCAGGATCATCAGCCCAGGACCCCTCCCCTCCACCTGGGTCAGAAGCCATGCATAGTCCTAACAGGGAGCTCACAAGCACACGTCTATCCTCTCCTATGGACAAGAATATAACTACTATAATACTGCCCCCTATGTACAAGAATAGAACTACTATAATACTGCCTCCTATATACAAGAATATAACTACTATAATACTGCTCCTATATACAAGAATATAACTACTATAATACTGCTCCTATATACAAGAATATAACTACTATAATACTGCTCCTATATACAAGAATATAACTACTATAATACTGCTCCCTATATACAAGAATATAACTACTATAATACTGCCCCCTATGTACAAGAATAGAACTACTATAATACTGCTCCTATATACAAGAATATAACTACTATAATACTGCCCCCTTTGTACAAGAATATAACTACTATAATACTGCTCCTATATACAAGATTATAACTACTATAGTACTGTCCCTATATACAAGAATATAACTACTAAAATACTGCCCCCTATACACAAGAATATAACTGCTATAATACTGCCCCTATATACAACAATATAACTACTATAATACTGCTCCCTATATACAAGAATATAACTACTATAATACTGCCCCCTATGTACAAGTATAGAACTACTAGAATACTGCTCCTATATACAAGAATATAACTACTATAATACTGCCCCCTTTGTACAAGAATATAACTACTATAATACTGCTCCTATATACAAGAATATAACTACTATAGTACTGTCCCTATATACAAGAATATACCTACTATAATACTGCCCCCTATACACAAGAATATAACTGCTATAATACTGCCCCTATAAACAAGTATATAACTACTATAATACTGCCTCCTATATACATACTGCTCCTATGTATAAAAATATATCTATCTCTATACAGTATATCTACCTGTACTGGTAGGACATTTCTAGTGCTTGACTGTCTTTAAATTGATATTTCATACACCAGTTGGGTTTGGATCCAACTGTTGTGAAGGATAAATTTAAATATAAGGAACATGAATGCAGCATTAGCATTTTGTGTAATCCTGTTCACTGGGTCTCTATTCCATAGTGTATCTTCAGCCCGACTCTCGTGATCACTATTGGTCGGTTGGTCGGTACACAAAAATGGTCTGGAAAATGATTAAAGTCCAAACTAGAAATATTTTATTCGTTCCTTGTTTTGTTTTTTGTCACCTAGAGGATGGTTCAGAGGAAACCATGCATGTGGGATAAGAATTTAAGGGGAGAATAAAATGTATATTGATTGAGTTAATATATAACTCTAAAGCGACTATAAAGCGGTTTTATTGGCGTATTATAGTCTTTAAAGAGTAGCAAGCCAGCATAAAATGTTACCTTGCTCAAAACAATCAGCAGAAGACTCTCATTCTCATTAAGGTGAAAATGTAATGTACTGAGACAAACCCAAAGGTGTACACACCATAGAAACAAAACATACGGCTGCTATGAGTCCTTGGTCAAAGGGGACCAATCCCAGAATGGTCTCATCCCCAATATGCTAATTACTAGCATCGGTACAGGGAGGAGACCTAAGCTCTCTTCAGTCACTATTGTCTTCTCCCTCGCTGTGACGCAGTCCTATCAATGCGGTTCCGGAATGATCAAGTTACAGAGGCTGGTCCCGCGAGAATAGGTAAATCTCACGAGATCAGCATGTCTTCTGCATCGCTGTGAAGGGTAAATTAAAGGGGTTATCCGGGGACCAAAAATTGCATTGCAGTAATATATTTATGTTAAATTAAGTAACTTACTAATATACTTTAATTTTAAATTCTGTACTATATGGTGCAGTACAAACCTAGTGAATTATTCAGGAAGTGCTGGAGCTTTTCTAATAATGATGACGCTCCGACAAGGCCCCACGTGACTAAGCTCTTGCTTCATGTGCTGTTCGTGAACATGACCACAAGGGGCAGTCACATTGCTTATTGCTTGATTCCCGAGCAGAGCATCAGCTAGCGCTCTGCCCGGGACTCCAGCCCTGCTCCCGACATCCATATTTGTTCAATTCAGAGGTTTTCCTATCGCTGGAGTTCCCAAGCAAAGAATCAGCTGATGCTCTGCCTGGGGACTCCACAACTTATGCCCACATCACTGTCCATATATGGACAATGACATCGGTGTCAGTGTTGGAGTACCTGATCAGAGCATCTGTAGCTGACAGATCTTTTGTTTATCTGTTTATTTCTATGTATTCAATGATTGTAGTTGTAATTGTATACAACGTTTTCCAACAGCTGCTCAGGCAGAAGAATCCTACTGATAATTAAATCTATTTTCCCGATATTGGATTGGCTTCCTAAATACAAATGGAAGGAGTGGATTGTATTCGACATCATCGCGGGTGTGAGTACTGGACTGGTATCAACGCTACAGGGTGAGTAGACAAATATATCCACAATCAGTAGTCCTGTGGCCACTGCCAGCTGTAGGCTATGTTCCCATCTGCATTGGAGGCTCTGGGCAGCACGATTTTTTCTATCAAAACTACGAGCATCTTGGCAGAACCCGACAGACCCAATTGTAAGTCAATGTGATCCATCGGGCACCACTGGTATCTGTTGTGCCACTGATCCGGCTCTGCGTCGTGACTACATTAGTTTTTCCGATGCTCTCCTGCTTCTCCCCTGTGTCTATATAAAGAACAAGAAAATGATTGTACAATGTTCTGCTTCAGGGTATGTCCCCACGTGGTGTAAATACTGTGGATTTTCACAGGGTAATACAGTAGCAGCAAAGTGGATGAGATTTGAACAAACTGAGAAAAAATCGCAACTTAGAAAAAAAAAAAAGCTTATACTTACCCAGAACCCTCTGTGTCCAGCCTGGCCTCCAGGGATGACGTTTCATCCCATGTAACTGCTGCAGCCAATCACAGGCTGCAGCGGTTACATGAGATGAAACATCATCCCAAGAGGCCGGGCTGCAGGACGTCAGAGGGACGCCTCACCATAGCTACGGGTAAGTATAGACTTTGTTTTTTTTTTACTTGCTGTACTAGCAGCGGACAGGCCAGACGAAAAACTGCAGCACAATTTGGTGCGTTTTTTTGGCCGGAATTCCCTGCGGGCTCCAGGGCGGATACGCTGTATATCCGCCTTGTGTGAACATACCCATAGAGTCCACATCATGTAAAACAAGAAAGTTTCTATATCAGGTTTGTGAGTAACCAGCAACACGTAACCTAGTCATGACCTAGTCCTACAAAATTATTCACTGATCCTCGGAGGTCCTGGAATATGACGAACTCAACGGTAGAAGAAATATTTGCCAAAAACAGGAACTAAGAACAAAAACTTTAGATCCAAGTTGGACTATCACCCCATTTTACCGCCCGTGATAAGAGTGATGATGAGGCAGAAAAGGTAGATGAACAAGGTCTGGCTGGTGAATCAGAACTTTGAGATCTCCGGTGATGCCAAGTGTGTTGTAATAAAAATGAAACCTTTGTTTTTGCGTCCTCGTTTTATCTGTGCAGCCACTCGACGTTTCGACCAGATATTTATGAGATGCACCATGTTCAAAGTTCATTACCCATCATGTTACCTATTTCTTCAGTCATGGAAATGACGGTATAATGTCGCAATCCCACCCCTGATCACAACATGACTATGGGCAGAAAAAAAAGATCCTTTGTCCTGGCTTAGGTGGACATCACCATTACAAATTCTGGGTCGAAATACAACATACGTTATGTCCGCAATGATGCAAATGAAAACACACTTGGGCCCACAGGATACTGGTAGTGAACGTATCACCCTAATACTACTGCCTATAACATCTATATATCAGAAATATTTTTACCCAACTTTCATATGAAGTAGACCACATTATGCCTCCGTCCATGTCATTTTCATAATGGGTATTGAAGTTTGAACATGGCGGATCTCATAAATGTCTCGTAAAAAAAGTTACGAGACTGCACAGGTGAAACACTGACTTTTTATTACAACACACTTGGCATCACCAGGGATCTCTTGTGATTAAAGTTCTGGTTCACCAGCCTGACCCCGTTCATCAATGTTATCCGTTTCATCAATATCTCATCTCTTTTCATGGGTGGTTACACAGGGTGGAGAATGATAAACAAATTTGGATCTACAGTTTTTGTTTATTTTGCATCATTTTCTCGGACTACCAAATATCATTGTCCTAGTTGTTGGTGGGCTATTCTTCTGGTGTCCCAGGTATCGGAGTCTCATTAATCTAAGATTTCGACAAAGTTCCAAAGACTTGCTAAACGTAACTGCCAGGTTGGGATTATACTACGGTATCCTGATGGCCGAGACTGACAGGTTATAGTCTGAGTCGAAAAAGTGGTGTCTTCTGATGACTCGAAAGATCTGGTTCCAACAAGAAATAAGGGGCTATAAAACAACCAATTAAAGATTAAAGAGGATGATAAAGTTATCAAAGTCTTTCAAGTCTATATTTTAGGTCAAAAAAAGTTCAAAAACTTTAGGAACATTAAGATGAAGAGCAATATAAAGGGTAGTAAAATTCCAAACAATGGTGGACAGTGGGTGGCGTTGCTGAGGAGGTCTCTAATGTGGAGTAACTGTGGCTGACATTATAGGGGCACTGTTAGGGCTAGTATTTTGGCAGGTTTGCCTTCTGCACTTAAAGTGCTATTAAGAATCTTGATGAATTTCCAAGGTGAGAGAATTAGTAACTTTGTGATGGCAGAAGAAGTAGAAATATTTTTTATTCACTATTTTTGGATTATGATAAAGCTCACCCATCCAGTTTGGCTGGCACTGTTATGGGCGCACTGTTATTGGGGCACTGTGGCGCTGGGTTCTATTTTAAGCAACATAAAGAAGCAATCATAGCCAAAACTGTATTTGTGTTATGACTATTGCAGTTCGGCCCCTCAGTCCCTGCACTAGTCATAACGCAGTGCGTCAGTTGTAGGCCCCATGCACATCACGTTATTGCCCTACATTAGCTCCCGACGTATACAATAAACATGTTCATAGGGCTCCATTATCACAATGGAGACCAAAAAAGTGTTCTTTTGGCCCCTGGTATACGTCAGTATACTTTTTTTTTTTGTTGTTGAGAGATGGAATAGTGTATTAGACTATGGCATTCCATCCTTAAGGATCCCACAAAAAAAAATGTATACCACACGATAAAAGTTTTTTAACATGGGAGCCTATGGGTGACGGATGCCACGGGAAGCCACAGACATCACTGTCCATATATAGACAGTGATATCAGGGGCTTATCCACAACCGGTATCCAGTGTCAGAGAATTTCTGATGCACTCGCCGTGGACTCCAGCTTTGTGAAGCTGATGTCACTGTCCATATACAATATGGACCGTTACATCAAGAGCAGTGCCGAAGTCCTTTAGCGGAGCTCCAGCTGATTCTCTGCCCGGGAACTCAAACTATAGGGAAGCTCCGGACGTCATCTCTTGGTTATCTCTTGTTTCTTCATGCACCAACCTTGGTTTGTCTGACTACGCTGCTAGTTTGTGACCAGGACCATCTCCAGACTACGCCTTTCATATGCTGCCTGGTACTATTTTCTTTCTAGTTTCAGCTCAGACATGTTCGACTCTGTTGTTGTCTCCTGTAGCAACCATTATACAGATTCGTAGCTAGACTTTCCTTCAGCAGGCGAAAAGACTCAATTTACTATGAAAGCCCTGTCTCTTAATATCCTGGCCAAGGTAGAGAGGTTGGTTAGTACTCCTGGCACCCAGCACCTGGAACACATGCTATGCCAGCCCCCCCCCCCCCCTAGCTACACCTTTGAATTAACAGGTACCACCATACTGGCCATCCCGAATCATAGGTGGTGCTAAAATTGCCACTTTCTCTATATCAATTCATTTTCGAAGAAATGTGTATAACGACACCTGGGTTCATCTTAGTGCCGTCAATGTACCAGATGGTTGTATATGTTTATGTACCAGATGGTTGTATATGTTTATGTATCAGATGGTTGTATATCTTTACGTACCAGATGGTTGTATGTGTGTCTGTGCCAGATGGTTGTATATGTTTATGTATCAGATGGTTGTATATGTTTATGTACCAGATGGTTGTATATGTTTATGTACCAGATGGTTGTATATGTTTATGTACCAGATGGTTGTATATGTTTATGTATCAGATGGTTGTATATGTTTATGTATCAGATGGTTGTATATGTTTATGTACCAGATGGTTGTATATGTTTATGTATCAGATGGTTGTATATGTTTATGTACCAGATGGTTGTATATGTGTCTGTACCAGATGGTTGTATATCTTTACGTACCAGATGGTTGTATATGTTTATGTACCACATGGTTGTATATGTTTACGTACCAGAGGTTGTATATGTTTATGTACCAGATGGTTGTGTATGTTTATGTACCAGATGGTTGTATATGTTTACGTACCAGAGGTTGTATATGTTTATGTACCAGATGGTCGTATATGTTTATGTACCAGATGGTTGTATATGTGTCTGTACCAGGTTTGCAAGAATTTGTTGTTTATACGAGATGAGAACAATCAAAAATAACAAAATTCAAGACCTGCGACTAGTACAACTATCAATTAATCTTTTGTAGAACATGAATTGTTATTACTGAGACGGAGGTGCAATCCTTCAAGTGAAAAATCAGAGCATCTACCTCTTACCCCATATAGTTATTTCTTTTTTTTTTTTGTTTTGCATTTCCTTCCCAAAAAATTATTGTAACTCGGCACTAACTTCTACCTCAAAAATTCTACATGTGTTGTAATGTAATACAAGAAATATTTTCAAATTTGAAGCAGTTAAGGCAAAAAAACTAAAATAAATCATCCGTCCTGAAGGCCAATTTTGTTTGGCAGGATGTTTTTTGTTTTTGCCTCCCACTTTTTTATTTGAACATTAATGTAGCTTTATGAAGCCCTAGTTTTTTCTGGAATAAGTTGTCGTTTTTGTGCACATTTTTAGGGTACCTCTTTTTTATTAAATAACATAATAATTATATAGTATAGGTTGTTAGAGTTATGGGAATACCTAATATAACAAAAAAATATTTTGGATTTGTCACTTTTATTTAAAGGGGTTGTCTCATGAATACAATCCCTGTCGATATGCCCTACTAGGGTATGTGGATATCATAGACGAGGTTCCCCTAATTAGGAGCCCCCTTTATAAGTTTTCATAGAGCCGGTTTAACGGCCATTCACTGCAGGAGAAATGTCCGGCTGGCTGAGGCTGTCAGGACTCGGACTCGCGGTGATCACCTGGCTCCCATATGAAAGAGGTCGTCTGTGATGGGGCAAACCCTGAAATAAAAAAATTCTTTATAAAAAGAAAATTGTATTTATTGCCGTTTTTTCCACATTCAAACTTTTTTAACCCCATGAAGTGACTTTTCTCTTTCAGTATAATTACTTATTTTATTTCTATAGGCCAGTAGAATATAGGTTTTCGAGTTGAATATGGTTCGCAATGTCCAAAAAGTTGTAGACTGTGTTAGGGAAAACCTAAATAATGCACTAAAAGGCATTATTTTACAGGGTCTTAGTTAGACCCCATATTTTCCATACATAAAGGTGAATTCACAACCACTATCACTTCCACAGTTGTTACATAGTGGCCCCCAAGTGTTTACATTAGTACCGCTCCTTCATTTCTCTCAGTAGCCACAGAAGTGATACCTCCCTTTTTCCTCTGTAGTCACAGAAGGTCCCCCTAGTCACAGCAGAGCTCTCCTTCCCCCAGTAGCCACAGCAGAGCTCTCCTTCCCCCAGTAGTCAAAGCAGAGCTCTCATTCCCCCAGTAGTCACAGCAGAGCTCTCATTCCCCCAGTAGTCAAAGAAGTGCACCCACATTGACAGAGTAGCTTCCCATGACGGCTCCCCCCATTTTCCCCATTGATCAAAGCAGGGCTCCCTCTTTCCTCAGTGGTTTCAGCAAGTTTCCCCATCCCCTTGGTCACAGCAGGGTTCTACCCCTTTTTGCTTTGGTCAAGCAGGGCTCCCCCTTTTTCACATTGCTTTCGTCAAAGCAGGACTCCCCCTTTACCGTTGTTCAGATCATTGCTCAGTTCACAGCAGAATTTCTCCTCTCCTTTCACCAGTGGTTCGCAGCAAGAGATTGATGCGGGACTAGCACACAGCAACGGTCAATATCTGACAGCCATTATGTGCTCGCTCTGCCCAGCAGAAGCTGCCATAGACTACCTCTGCCAGAGCCCTTTCCGCCGGGCCACCCATAGGCATGTGCCTTAAGTGCCTTATGGGAAATCCGGCCCTGGTTGCAGTATTTGGCATATGTGGTGCACTAAATAGTTAACAGTAATAGAAAGTGTTAGCTTAGTTACATTTAGTAAGGCTTGTTCACCTCTTCCCAAGTTGGAAACGCTAGCTATCTTTAAACTTAATGAGAGGTCAAAGACTTCAGTAACATTTGTGATGTATGAGAAACTAAAGTCATAAAACAAACCTAACAGCCAGTGTTCCTGTAGAAGGAAGGAATTGTATCAGCTCGAAATGTTATATATGGATGGACATCAACTGGTGGCATCTGAATGTATTATCATAGGATATTTCCAATTTTATTAAGACAACTTTAACGATAGCCCTGGGATTGGGTAATAGTAGTGCCAGCAGGGGCGGTGTGAACCCTCCTTGTCACCAAGAGATTTGAGTTGGGGCTACACCAGGGAGTGGAGTCTAAGGGAACCCCTGGTCTTGACCCTTTAACACCTGTAAAGGAATGTGGACTTCGCTGTGGGGGCACCCCAAGTCGCTACCCCCAAAGTAGTCTCCCTTTGGCGACGGTTGACGTTGGAGGAGGCAGAGTTCTAAATGTAGCTTTAGGTCTGGGCAGGCGGCAGAGGCTCAACTCGGAGAACATAGTAATAGGTCTGGGCAGGCGGCAGGCACGAATGGTTGAAAATAGGCAGAAGTTCGGTACATGGGGATACAGCAATACAGAAGCAGAAGAACTAGGAGACTTGGAACACAAGAAACTGTAGCAAACAAATTGCTCTGGCAAAATTTACGTATTCTGGCCTTTTAATAATAGCAGGGTCAGCGTGGGCGCGCTAGAACCCAGTTGAGCGCAGTGGCAGGAGCAGCTGCCAGACACCGCGCAGCAAGGAGAGAAGTGGCATGGGACAGCGGAATGCCAGACCAAGGTAAGTATACGTCAGGGAGCAGGAACACATGGCAGCAACAACATTTATATAGGAAAGAAACACAAAGGACAGCCCTCCCCAATATTAACGGTCCAAAAAATATACAAATAAAGGTCGTTTTTCACTCTCCCGGCGAGTGGTAAAAACCAGGGTTGCATATCAATCATCCAGTATTAGCACTGCACTCAATCCCAATACCAAAACGAGGAGTCAGTGAGAAAAATATTTTTAGGGAGAACAAACAGTGTTCAGTGTAATCCACCCAACGTAGGTATATTCCACAATTGTGTCGTTGCGGTTCCATGTGCACCTCCTATGAGTACACTGAATAGAAATAAAGAAGAAACACAAACAGTTCCAACTGCTTCGTTTAAACTTTTTGAAAAAACTTTTGGCATGTCATAATAACATGTCAGAAGATATGATTGGTGGAGGTCCAAGCACTGAGACCCCCATCGAATGCTAAAACAAAGCGGTAGAAGTGCTCGGGTTTGCAATGTGCCGCTTAGTTTCTGACCGAGCGGTGTACAAGCTCGTAGACTTTCTATAGAGCAGGTACACCGCTCCGAGGAAAGCCAAGAAAAGCCGATCAGAAATGAAGCGGCACAGCACTCCCCCGAGCGCTTCTGCCACTTCATTTTTTGATCAGTCGGGGTCTCAGTGCTCAGACCCTCACCGATCAAAACTCCTGACGTCACTATGATGCGTCAATAATTTTTTAAACGTTTAGTTACCCTTTAATATTAAGACTTACAACACTGTTGCGGATAGGAGATATCATCATCTTACCCTCCGGCCTCGTTTGTGTATCAACAAGCGAGATTTCATGGGTGCTGTCCTTCCCACATGTCCTAATGAGAAAACTGGAAAAATCCAGCAACAATTGTAACTATAAAATAATAGTTTTTAATTTTAATGCTTTTTACGGGTGCAAAATAATCCCCCTTTCTTAGGAGCATAACAAGAACAATATGTAATGAGTTCCACCAGAAATTACATCACTTTTTCTTGCAGTACGTTCCGTTTTAGTGTGCAATCCACTCCAAAAATCCATCTGTGTTCCACTAAAAGGGAAGAATTCACATTAAATCAAGTTCTACAAGTAAATAATGATAATTAAGGCTCGGTTGACATCACATCTTTTTTATGAGAGATACCACCGGCGCCCGTCGGACCCCATTGACTTATAACGGGGTCCGTCGGGTTCCGTTGTGATGTCCATTATTTTCATGAGTAGATTAACGTTTCATGCGTTTCATTCTTTTTGTCAATTCTGATGGAATTTGCGATGGAGCCTCCAAAGCAAATGTGAACCAAGTCGAAACCTATTGACTGTGATTGATTAAACAGTATAACTAGTTAAACTGTTCAAAGGATATATCAAAATGAATAATTCATACAGAATAAGTGACATCACTACTCACATTGAAAAATTATGATCAAATTTGTAAAAACATCTCAGTCTGGGTAACACGTAACAGACTAGGATTACTAAGAATGTCTCGAGATTTATTAATATAGTCTTAATATACAGATTGCCGGTGCCTAATTTATTGGGGTAACCAACTATCACTCAAGATAGAAATTTGAAGAACGGTGTATAATTTGTCCATAAGGTATTCTTATAATGACAGCTATTGAAGTCGTCAAGAAAAATGTCAATGCAAAGATTGGTTTTGCAGGAGGGGGTGGCATGTTAGGGACCTGTCAATTTTGGGAAGAAAATACTTTTGGGGAGATTTTCTCCATTACCTCATTAGGACGATTAAAGATGACCGCACCCACGAAGTGTTGGTGTTGAATGTTGATACATGGACTAGGAAGGGGGTAGATTGATATCACCAAACCCCCTAAATGGCTGAACCCTGACCTCACAAATTCTCTTCCACAATGTGCTATTTCAAAAGAAACTGCTGTTTCCTTCAAAAGTCTTACCGTCCTGCCACCCAAGTTAGGAAGGTGTGTGACCATGTGTAGGATAATGTCACAATCTGTGGGAATGTGGACCCACTGGGATAGCAGCTGGCCAAACAGGGTACCAAGTAAAGTCTATAATCCAAGCAAGGGTACCTGTGGTAGTGCAGACAGTAGCGATGGCTAGGCTCAGATGGGACCTTGGCAGCAGACACCAGGCGTGTTGTAACACAGCACGACTCCAACTCTTTAAGGCACAGGAACAACGCAGCATGGGATACAGGTAGCAGGAACGGGAACACTTGGAACAGGAAAATACCAAGGGATCATTTGCTAGACTGACACAGGAAAACACAAGAATGCTCAGGCAATGAGTGAAGGGGCATGGCCCTTCTTATAGTCCAGGGTGATCTGGGAGTAATCAGTCAAATCTTTAATATGTGTGCGCGCTAGCCCTTTAAGGCCGGGAATGAGCCTGCACGCGCACCTTAGTGGTCACTGCAGGACAGGATGGCCGCATGTGCTGGCATCTCCGGGGAGGAAGACGTCTGCAGGATGATAGGTCTGCAATCGCGGACGTTACAGATACAATGAGACATCTTGTTGATCGGCGCTCGTTTGCTCCTTTCACGGAGCTATGTATGGGGATGAGCGGTCATTACTACGATGGCTCGTCCCCATACATTTCCATCATGTCGGCAGCACTTCTCCCTGTTTACACAGAGAGATGCGCTGCCGACAACGATAATATTTTCGGCTGCATAAATGATACAATCAGCCGATGAACGAGCTTTCGATCACAGGTCAATGATCGGGAATGAGCGTTGTGTGAACACTCGTTTGCCCTATAATTTAGCCGGAATCAAACCTCCTACCAGAGTCATTTGCGTTTGGCTACTTGCCGAATTCATTCAGTTTTCTATGTCATTGTGTTGAAGGTTGTGTAACTTATTTATAGGTTGTTTGCCCATCAAACATGTGAGTGATCAGCAGGGATTGTTATAAAGCAATAAAATTTGCGCAAGTTATTTTATTGCCATTGGAATAGCCTCTAAATGAATTGTTGCGTTGAATTTGTTTCCCTGTGAATTAAAAACATGCTTTAATAGCAGCTGCTGAACCATTTTTGCCATATATGCAAATCAGACATTTACTGAGAAAAGCAAAACAAAGACGACCAGCGTAAAAATAGAAGTATTGCAGTACTCCGATAAACCAGCACACATGGGATTAATAAGGTCCAGAATATATCTTTTCTGTAAAAAATATTTTTATTAATTTCCAAAAACTTGCTTATGCTTGACATTTGGATGAAATCATACAATCAGAGCGTAACAATAGTGAACAATTTGTACAAACAGACAATCTCATGTACAATGGCAGTACAGAGGTCCCAACTGGCAAAATGGACAATCAATACTATTACATATGCTCAGTGATTAACAAATTTCTATTGATTCTATTAAATCGGCCCTGAAATTCGTTTCGGTCCGAATACATTCGCAAGTCCCTTGAGAGCCCTGTCAGACTCACAGAGTCCAAAAAAAGCCAATTGGGGTGCAGGCGATTCCACAAAAACAAAAAAACATACTCCCCACCTTTCCTGGTCTTCCATAGAGACGGGTCGCTGCCGGCAGGTGGGATGACGTAACTGTGATTGATGCAGCCAATCGCCCGATGATGAAACCTTGGTGAAATGCACGTCGGGTCCATGGTCGTGTCCTGGTACTGGTCCTTCTTGGCGTGGCTTATCTAGACGTTATACTGTGTATGTGTTGTGTTACTGGGGTTTTTTTTGGATTTGCCATATGGAGGATCAGCCCAATATTACACCAAAGTAAATTAAACTTGACTAGATCAGGGTCAAGTTAAAAAAAATAATCAACAGTGAACAACATTCTTGTCTATCAAATATGGCAAGATGTCTACTTTATAGACCAAAGGGTCACATAATGACCAAGTAACTAAGCAAGTAATACAGGCGGTCATCAAAACACATCTCACTAGTGGTGAAACTATCAAACAGATAAGAAGTTACCCAAACATCTAGAAATTTGAAGATTAATCCGTCTCCAGGGGCAGGAAGGCTTCTGTTACTAGGACAATGTTTAGTGGTTGTCCAGGACGAGGTCTTTGGGAGACCTGGCAGATCTGTAACATTTGTAATCTGCTGCTATGAAGGGAGGGTTGGTAGGATCTAGGCCCAAATCTTCACGCAAGGGAAAAATGTTGTCTGGACGTCTGATACCCTTGAGAGATCCATGAAGAGAGAAAGCTTGTTCAAAGCAAAAGAGCCGTCTATATTGAATCTTCTTTAATCGCAAGGCTTCAGTGACCGGCCTCATTTGTCTACGTTTGTTGAGTGTCACAGTCGGAATATCTTGAAAGACACAAATTTTGGACCCCTCATAGGCAAGTTCTGGATTTTCCCTCACTTATTTCAAAATCGATCTCGAAAGTAATTGAGAAACTTGCAAATAACATCTCTCGGGGGTCCCCCGTATTTTGGTCTTGGCCGGAGTGCACGATGTGCCCAGGAAGTCAGAACTCGGACTTAATAGCGGTCACAGAAAAGTATAAGTGGTGTCCATGACAGAATCAGGAGGGATGGTTTCTGGTACATTCCTCAAGGTTGTTCCTCCTTCCTCTATTTTCTTGATCTTCAACATATACCAGGAGGCTATGAATATGGGATTGACAGGTGGTGAGAGCTTTAGATGTGGATTCTCCAAAAGTCGGGAGGGAGGCTTGAGTTTCTTCTAACTGTTCCACACGGCTCCTAATGTATCTATCAGGTCTTTTATGACCGGTTTGAGAGCGTTTTCTATCATTTTTTGTATAGCTTTCTGAGACAAATGAATGGAGGATACAGGTGCAGCCATTTCTTCACCCTGAGGCTGTCAACATCCGACGTCTCCGCAACTTCAGAATTGGCGTTCGATACTGGTAAATTTTTATTTGAACCTTGCGGGCCTGCAGGGGACCTTTTTCTGAGAAATTTGTTTATTTTAGACAGATTTCTTTTGTTTAGGCGTACCTGTTAGGTCATGTTTGCGCCCTTTGACCATGGTAAAGTAGGTGTTTAGTATTCAGTACTAAGAATTCAGAAAAGCACAACACAGTCACTTAGGGACACGTCTCCGGGTCAAGTTCAGCAGCCTGGATGTAAAGAAAAACAGTGGACTCATTGAGTTCTAGAGCAGAAGTTCACTACAATAAGAACCCCTTCTCAGAAGATGGCCTGGTATGACTTTATGGGCTGAACATTTCTGTGGAACCGAAATGGCGACCACATGTATCTCGAATGGCTCTCCAATTCTCCAGGCCAGCAGCTGCCCATAGAGCGATGTCCTAAACGGTGAGGCAACCAGCTGGTGAGGAACCAGTAAAGGCAGCTTGAGCTTCCTATTTGTGACTTCCATGCGGCCGCCACTAATAGGAAAGGCTGGGGATGCAGTACGTGGTAGGCCGCGATTGGCCTCAAGTATGTGGGCAAGGATGAAGCTTCCCAGAGACCCCCCGGAACGGGTCTCAGAGGTCAGAAAAATGATAGAAGTGTCTAGTGTGTACTTTGAACACACAGGCAATGCAGGATCCCAGCAGATTATAAATCCTGAGGACGAGCGCTTCAAAGACACGTCTGCTTTTATCAAGGCTTAGGCCACGGCCCAGAATTTTTTTTATTATAATTGGACATTGACCATAATGAATTTTAACAATTTCCAGGTTTTATCACGAGTTGTTTTTGATGCGTTTCCCGACCCATGGAATCCCATCCCTAAGATTCCTTGATAAGGAACATTCTGTCTGACTTTAGCGACACCTGGACAAAACAAGTTGAAGGTGGGTAAAAAGTTGACTTCGGAGAAGCAGTCACCTCAAAATAAGCACTAATGGCCATAATAGGTTGGCAGGATAGAAATGAAGCTGTCACATTTGTAAAAGTATCCCAATTTATTCACATAATAAACGGCACTTCTGCAAAAACAAATTAAATGGGGGTGAATAGTGGGGTGGAGCCATGTTTACGTTTTATACCCTGCAACTCAAGTAGTCGTAAGGAGTTTAAGACAACATTTGGTGCAGCGCTGATAATCTGGATCAATATTACCAAAAATCGTCCACGTCAGGGCAAGGGAAATAAGTCATGAGATGTGTGGTTGTAACAGAAATGATCAAATCCAAAAACATCTGTATCACTGGGCATTCCCACAAACACAGGTAAAGTCCTGCCTCAGGGGCTTGGCATTTCCAGCAGCAGGAAGAACTAAAAAATTCCATAGGGTGACCTCCTAATATTTGTGTGATCTAAGTGGTGACAAATTTGTAGAATAATTTCTCTCATCCGGGTTGTACGCCATCACAATATGGCGTGGGATTTACTGCGTGGTGAACTCCATAAAATCGAAACCTGGAAAACAAAGGAGGAGTCGCTGTTTATTTCCCATTCCACTTCCCATTCCAAATGTATTCTATGGTACATTAAATAGAGCCATTGAAAACTTCAACTCGTTCCGCTAAAAACAAGACCTCATATGGCTACATTGGCGAAAAAAATTTTGCCTCTTGTTATGCAACGATGGAAAAATGAAAATGGAATATCACATGACTTAGAACGCTTTTAATTTTGTAATGCCGGTGGTGGCTGCCACTTCTGCTGACGGTCCCCGCCGCTGGGTTGCTCACCTCTCCCACCCGCGTCCTGTTTCTTCTCTTTTTCAGCCTTCCGTGACCGCTGGCATGCTACCTCTCCCCAGAGGCCACAGACGCAGAGGTGACTCTGCTTTTCACCAGCATGCTCTGTGTCCCCCTGCTGGTTCTGTGTTCCATAGGGTGGCGCGCGCACCCTTGCAGGTTCTAAAAGGGCCAGGGCGAGCACACTGAAATCAGTCCCCCAACCAATCCCAGATCCAGTACATATATTAAGCAGTCCCACTGGTCACCTGACGCCTGATCTACTTTGGTGTAAATTTAGTCTGTTCTGCAAAGGTTCCATCTACATCCTGCTACCTGACTCAAGCCTCTAGCCTACTCCCTTTGGCAACCTGTATCCTGCTGCAAGCCCGAGACCCACTACCTGCTACAAACGGTGACCTCAGACCTATACCTACCTGCTATGGTATCATCTGCCTGTGCCTGAACCCATGGTATACTTCACCGTTGTCTCCTGGTCCATTGGGCCAGCTGCTACTCACACCAGGACCACCTCAATAGGTAGCGACCTGGTAGTCTTCCCACAGCGAAGTCCACATCCCCCTATGGGGTTAAAGGATGAATACCGGGGAGGCTATTTAGACAACACCCTTAGAGTTGGCCATAAGTCAAACCAGTTGAGTAGCCCAGTATGTCCGCAACCCGCTGGTTATTGAAATTTTGGCTTAAGTAGTATAATACTATTAGGCACCAACTTTTATTGCATTAATTATAATAATGTCCTGCCCTGCACAACATGAATATTATATAATGTATCAGAGCGGAGAAAATAAATGAATACATATGTGAAAAACGATCTTGTTAAAGCTGTAGACTCCACAATAACAATACCTTCATTCATATCCCTTGTGATTTCAGGATTGTCATTTGCCTTGCTTGCTGCAGTCCCTGTTGGGTTTGGCCTGTATTCCTCATTTTTTCCTGTGTTGCCATATGTTTTTTTGGGGACCTCCAGGCATCTTTCAATTGGTAAGTGCAAAATATGGATTACATCTAATACTTTGTTAATGGGAGAGTACAGTAAAAGCCAATCTTTCGAACTGAGATCTCTTTTAGCCATTCTGTTTGCTAAAAATTAACCAAAAACATTTAAGGAACTCCGTAGGACGGCTGTAAACTGTACATTTACCACCATTATCCTTGCATTGGCTGAAATTTGTAAGTTCAAAACATTTAATTCCATCCCATCTTCCGAAACTATGCCCATTGAATTTGCCAAAAAAAAGTCCTTCTGTGAAGTGTTACATCGTTATACTGAGTCAGGGGCATAACTAGGAAAGAATGGGCCCCATAGCAAACTTTTGACTGGGCCCCCTTCCCTGAGTGCCACACACAGCCCACCCCTTGTAGATAGTGCCCCCCTGTAGATGGTGCCCCCTGTAGATTGTGCCATACAGCCCACCCTGTAGATTTTGCCATACAGCCCTCCCCCTGTAGATAGTGCCATACATCCCCCCTGTAGACAGTGTCACGCCCCATTTGTAGATAGTGCCCCTTATAAACAGTGCCATACAGCCCCCCATGTAGATATTGCCTCCCACCTCCCCTTGTAGATAGTGCCATACAGCCTCCCTGTAGATAGCGCCCGAACCACCCCCTTGTAGATAGTGCCATACAGCCCCCATGTAGATAGTGCCCCCACCTCCCCCTCGTAGATAGTGCGATACAGCCCCCTGTAGATATTATCCCCCTTGTAGATAGTACCATACAGCCCATCCTGTAGATAGCGCCCCCCCCCCCTCCGCCTTGTAGATAGTGCCATACAGCCCCCTGTAGATAGTGTCATACAGCCCCTCGGTTGATAGCTTCATACAGACCCCGCTGTAGATAGCACCCCCAAAATAAGACAAAAAAAGGTTATACTCACCTAGGCCCCATTCCCGCGACAAACGCAGCTGTGCCAAAGCATTAACGCCAACGGTATCCCTGCGTAGGCTGGCGTGATCCAGTGACGTCATCATGCCGGTCTGCGCAGGGATCCTGTACCTGCGCCTGATTGGCTGCAGGCCAAATGTGGCCGGTAGCCTAGTCTAAGGCAGAACAGAGAGATACCTCCCTGTTCTACCATAGCGTTCAATAGTATCTGTGTCCTAAGGATGCAGATACTATTGAATGTGGCACTGCTACCGCTGTAGCAGCCATAGTGGCTGCCAGCAGTGCCACCGGGCATGGGGCCCCTCATGCTGTGGGCCCCGTAGCAGCAGCTATGGCTGCTACAGCGGTAGTTACGCCACTGTACTGAGCAACTTGCTCTTGAGGGACTTCATCTGTTACCATCAATGGTCCAAATCTGCAATGACCTGGTTTTTAGATTACTAACACGGAGGAGCATATTTAACCATAAATCTAGAATTCAGACACGTCCACTTATTAGTAAAGTCTTATTCACTTCTATGTCAGGCAAGTTGAATGCGTTTTTGGGAAAAGTAGGGACAAATGCTCATTTTTGGCATCATGGACTGTAAAGCTTATCATTGTCCTAACATGTCATATTCAACTATTTTTTTTCAGGACCGTTCCCTGTGGTCAGTTTGATGGTTGGTGACGTTGTTCTCCAAATGGCTCCGGATACAGACTTTCCTCTAGCGAGTAACAACCTGTCAGAACCCAATAATACAAAGATAGACATAGACGCAAGAGACACCTACAGGGTCTTAATATCAGGAACACTATGCGTCTTAATTGGAATTATACAGGTAACATAGTTGGAATAGTGATCCTTATAAGATGACCATAGTTCCCTAATATAATTTTATTATCAGAAACAGCTTCACGTGAGGGATCCGAGAGGGGCCTTCAGGACTTGTGGGCTACTGGTTTTGTCAATGGACCCGCAAACGCAGTGTCATAAAATAGGCCTCGTCAGCCAACAGGTCTGCTGATATTCACCCAATATTCAAGCTTAACCCAATGGTTCCAATGTCCTGTCCCTAATGACCTCTTCTGGTGGTCCAGATTTTTATGTCCTTCACTGATGAGGCTTCGGCATCTTTTACCAAACTTGGTCATCCAGTGGCAATTTCTGGTGATCCAGTGGTTTAATAAGTAATATATGTGCTCGGTCATCTCGCTGCAGTGGTGTTTTTCGGAGATGTACAGGAAATATATCCCTAAACTTTAAAAAAAACTTTTGACATGTCATAGTAACATGTCAGAAGTTTTGATCGGTAGAGAACTGAGCACTGAGACCCCACCCTTGTTTGCTTTCCCTTAACCATCCAGTATTTTTAGAATTCTGCCTACCTGTAGCTGCCACGAGGGGGAGTTCACTGCATACAGATTGTTTTCTCAGCTTTCATTGATCGCAATAATAGATCAGTATACAGTGAGCTCCCCTAGTGGTCAAAGACCGTTTTTTTTTCCATTTAACTGGAATTGATCAGAGGGGGGTCTAGGGGGTACTAGGGGATCCCCTGCCCAAGTCTGCCCATTAGTTTATTCAGAATACTAAATGGTGTGTTAGATCAATGTATCAGTGTATATTTAAGTAACCTTAACAGGGCATGACTTCAGGATAGCCTAGAGAGAACTCCTTCAAAAAATTCCTGATACATTCAAACCATTCAAACTAAGGAAATCTTTAAAACCTTGGGGGTACCTGAGGACTATAGTTGAGATACACGGTTACATACAATGCTCACATTATTTCCTAAGTCTTTCTTACTATACATGATATCTACCTTGTACTTGCAGATTGCTCTTGGTGCCCTTCAGATTGGTTTCATCGTAAGATATCTCGGGGAACCACTGGTCGGAGGATTTACAACTGCTGCAGCTTTTCAGGTTCTTGTGTCTCAAATAAAGCAACTCCTTAACGTCCCCACAAAAAACTACAATGGAGTATTGTCAATCATATACGTAAGTACCAGACAAGAGCAACCTCATGGAAGTTCTGTCCACAACTTGGCCAAAAAACATGTGTATATAGATCTAAATCGATAAATTTGGCCAAAACAGGAAGACTAAAATCCGACATACAGCCATGCGATCTTCAAGTACAAAGATTAACATGACTAGTCAGAGGATGCCATCATTCCAAACAGCCGGTTTGTCAAATTGATGGCCTGGTCGATCTTCTCTGACAAAGTGCCGTTATAAAGAATTGGCAACATCTAAGAGCCACGACCGCTCATCCATAAAAAGGTGAGCCACTCGAGTTCCCAAAATTGGAGCTTGGGATTGGTTTCCTCACACAAGTCTGAGATCACTGTGCACTTTTCGAAGCATCGGCTGGACTGATATAGGACTTTGCTGCAGTGGACAACACCTTCCTGGATGAACTTTGCTCTTTAGCAGGTTGATGCATGACCCGTGTGTGGTTTATGTCGGAAGGACTACGGATGATACCCAAGTGTAGACGTCTTCCTGTGCTATCACCGTTCTTCTATATCTCTTCTCTTATCTCCATTTACCTTTCTAACCATGCTCTCTGCTCAGCCAACATCCTTTAACTAACAACATGCATAATCAGAACCTCCCGCTCCAGGTTTTTTTTCGCACTGCACGTTATCGGGAATGCACTGCCCCCAGCAGACTATTTTTCTGTATATTTGCCATGTGAGAGTAATATGTGTAAAAGTGCTGTGAAATATATTTTCGACATAAATGAAAAATTATAATAGTGTCAACTGTTTAAAGTGTAATAAACGTTGAAAAAACTTTTGACATGTCAGAAGTTTTGATCGGTGGGGGTCCGAGCACTAAAACCCCCACCGAACGCTAAAACAAAGCAACAGAGGAGCCTGGGTGAGTTTGTGCCGCATTGTTTCTGATCTGCTTTTCACCTCACCTTGTTAAGGGATCTCCACATTTGCTGCTTATGTATGTGATCAGTGGGGGTCTTAGCATTCAGACCCCCATCTATCACTAAAACAAAGTGTCAGAAGCGCTCAGACGAGCGCTGTGCAGCTTAGTTTCTGATTGCCTTTTTTCATTTTTCCTCGGTATGGCTTCAATAGAAAGTCTATGAGTCCGTACACCGCTCACTCGGCTTTCCTCTGAAAGCCGATCAGAAACTAAGCGGCACAGGGCTTACCCGAGCGCTTCTGCCACTTCATTTTAGCGATCAGTGGGGATCTCAGTGCTCAGACCCCCAACGATCAAAACTTCTGACATGTCACTATGAAATGTCAAAAGTTTTTAAAAAGTTTAGTTAGGGCCTGTTCACATCACCGTTCATTTCCGTTCCGGGGTTCCGTCGGAGGTTTCCGTCGGGTGAACCCCGCAACGGAAAGTGAAAGCACAGCTTCCGTTTCAGTCACCATTGATCTCAATGGTGACGGAAACATCGCTAATGGTTTCCGTTTGTCACCATTCTGGCAGGTTTCCGGTTTTCCGACAGAATCAATAGCGTAGTCGACTGTGATATTGATTCCGTCGGAAAACCGGAAACCTGCCGGAATGGTGACGAACGGAAACCATTAGCGATGTTTCCGTCACCATTGAGATCAATGGTGACTGAAACGGAAGCTGCACTTTCACTTTCCGTTGCGGGGTTTACCCGATGGAAACCTCCGACGGAACGCCGGAACGGAAAGCAAACGGTGATGTGAACAGGCCCTTAACCTTTAAGCATGCCCCCCATGAACAAACTAATGTCCTCAAAATAAGCTGATCACATGGTATCCCTCAGTGATCAGCTTTAATCGACAAGATCACCTGTTAAGTGAATAATTCCTCTGCAGCGCCACCCCAGGAGAAATGAGGAATTACAAATGCTGTTGGAGCTGAATGGTTAGGCATCTCGGCAGCCAAGTTCCAAAATCTGGTGGAAAACCTTCCCAGCAATAGATGTTACAGGCATCTTAGTAAATCTATAATTGTGAACCAATTTACTGTTCCCTATATTAAACACACATGCTAAGGCCCGTTTCACAATAAAACCGTGTCTTGTACCAGTGGGACCAGAGCCCGCAGGGCAGCCGTGTTTATTACTATATCACTCACTAAATTGGAAACTATTCCATTTGTATTATACAAATGACATGTTTATTTCCTTTAACGTCAATTTTTTTGTGTTTTAGACAATTATTGATATCTTCCGCAACATTGCTAAGACCAACATCTGTGACCTTGTTGCTGGATTGCTGGCCTTTTTCGTATGTGTGGCGGTAAAGGAAGTCAATGAAAGATTCAAGCATAAGCTCAGAGTGCCGATTCCAATAGAAATTATTGTGGTAAGTCTGAAATGACATCCAAAAAAATTGTCTGAAAAGTAATTGTGATATATTATAGTTATTGAAGATCCCAAGTAAAAAAAAACAACATACATGGCGCCTCATAGAGGGGCAACATTTGTAAAGCCTGATATGTATATAAATCAAAAGTACAAGCGAATGTAAAAAAAACGTTGAAATATATCTTATTTTAGAAAAATGCCTTTTTCTCCACTTATCAGTGGCCCCACCTGTTTTCTTAACTGTTTACTCGATAAGAATTCACTCACACTCACAGAATCCGTAGAGCAGAGAGGAGATGGCTTCTAAGCTTCACTAAGAGATGAAGTTACAGCTGCCAATATAAATCTATACAGAGAGGAAGAGGGAGCAGCTGCAAATAGACACCCAGATGCTCCCCATAGATCTCTATGGAGACGGGAGGGGGAGCAGGAAGAGAGACGTACAAACACCCTGCCCATAGAAGTCTATGGAGAGGGGAAGGGAGAGCAGGAGGAGGGAGCAGCAAGAGAAAGACACAGACACTGCCCATAGAAGTCTATAAAGAGGGGAGTAGGGAGAAGGAGGAGGGGGCAGAGTGAGAAAAAGACACAGACACTGCAGCTTCTGATAAATGTAACTGTTTTACCCCAGTGCTGGATTTACAGCGACAATGCTCTGGACTGCTGTATATTCTATTCTATGCTGCTTCTAGTACATGTTATATATCATCCAGTGCTGGATTCTCAGCTACACTGCTACTGTCTGCTGTATAATCTCCTCCATATTGCTGCAACTTCTGGTAAGAGTTACTGTCTCACTCCAGTGCTAGGTTTACATCTGCACTGTTCCTACTGCTGTATAATCTCCTCTATGATTCTTCTAGTAAGTGTTATATCTTACTTCACTGCTGGATTCTCAGCTACAATGCTCCTTCCTGCTCTATGATGGATCTTGTCTGTATTCTGCATATAGGAGACTGATGGGCTGGGTTTTCCCATCGCAACCAGATTTTGCTGCAATTTCCAAGAAATCGTGGTAAAATGGTGTGGTTTTGGTGCGTTTTAACCACGACATGTGAACCCAGCCTTATTATGTCTCCTTCCTCCATCCCTCTCCATGGACTTATATGGGCAGCTGTTGCTTGATTTCTCAGTGGATGTTCTATAAGTGAATTCTGAATGAGTAAATAGTTAATACAATGGGAAGGGGCAGAGGATAGGCACCTGATAAGTAGAGAGAGATTAATTTTTCTCTAATAATTACAAAGTTTCTTATATTTGCTTGTACTATTGATTTATGGAAAGTTGTTTTATAATTGGAGCTACGCTTTATAGTAACACTCAAGGTCAAACGAATACACTGTTAAGCCTAGTGGTGGGGTGCATGCCTCAAAGGACAGCTAATAGGGTTCTCGTCCCGCACCCTCAGGCCCTGCACTAGGTGTACCAGTTTTTCCTGGAGTGTTCATTTAAATCATGGTGCGAAAAGACGTTAATGTAAAAAAGAAAAACAAAAATGTACTGTAAATATCTAATTAAATCTAGTCTCTGGTACATCTGAAGAGAGAAATACAATAAAATATCACTTTTTTTTTAAATTGAATTTTAGACAATAGTAGCTACAGGAATATCTTATGCAGTAAATTTTGAACAGAAATATAATTCTGGAATTGTGAAGAGCATCCCCAGCGGGTGAGTCATAACATTTCTCATATTGTTGAGTAAAATATATTTCCAACAAAACCTTTTCGCTGCTTTTTAACACAATGTGATCATGGAGACCGGTGGTAAGAACCTACTGGTCGGCAAACTTCTTCAGTGGACCACCAATAACCATTGGACACAATGCCATTGGGTCACTAGGGATCAGACAATACAATACTGGATTAATGCGTGCTGGAAACCATCCCACTTGGTCACTAAGGACTATTTCACTTGGTCACTAAGGACTATTTCACTTGGCCACGTCAGACTGAACAATAGCATAAAACATATTATTTTTGGGTCATTAGATACAGTGCAAAAATATATCATATGACTACTGTGATCCTAGAAGGAAGTGGAAGCATTGCTGAGAAAGCATTGTGTTACTTTATCTCCTGTCTACTCCGCCTGCCTCGACCACTATATCTAACAATGCAGCCTCTGGAGCAAGCACAATGCTTACATAGCACCGCTGCCACTACGTTCCAGCGATCAGAGGAGATCAGAGCATTCTGATCCACACCGATTGGACATTGGTGGAGTAACCCAGCAATATGCCGCCTTTGTCTCACAATGAAAACCCTTTTTGAAAATGAAGCCGCAATCCGGACTTTTCTCACCCCAGCTGGTATGGCCGGGGGAAGACTCGTTTAGGCATACATGGCTGTCCATTAAATGTACGGATATGGCGGCTTCACAAGAGCGGGAGACCTGATAAAAACATCTACATGCCCTTTAATAACATATCTTATCATTCAAGCGTACCTATGACCACAAATTATTACACCGGCAGATGTGAATTAGATGCAGTGAAGCCAGAAATCTTGCATGTGACCTGAAGATTTTGCATATTTTTACCCTCCTGCTGCCGTTTTCCGTAAATGAACCTTCTCGATATAACTGAGTCGGCAGGCGCTTCCTGGTGTGATATAAGACCTGTGCTGTGTGTTCGGAGACGTCTCCTCCAGCTCCTCTTCTTCGCCCTCTTGTAAAGCTATTAATAAAATGCACCTGCATCTCCCTCCTCTCCTTCTATTCACTGTTTTACACTAGAGGATTTTTTGGGGACTGACGATATTTGTGAACATTTACAGAGAGCCTGTAGGCAGGAAAATGGGAGAAAGATGTCAAGTCAAAGCTTCATATATTCACAGGTTATTGAAACGCTTGTGAGGGTCAAACACTTGGTCGAGGACAAATCCCTTCAATTCTGTGAAGGAAAGAATTAACAACCCATCTTGGCACTAAGAAATAATATCCAGAGCAAGTGTTACAGTTTAGGTCCAAGATAACATTTATGAAACAGCAGCATGGATTAGAGTCCCTGCAATCTTGAATAATAACCTCTCGTACTAAAGTACTGTGTAAGGGTACTTTTACACGGGCCAATATGGACTGTAAAAACAAGCGTCAATCAACGATCAGCTTGATCGGCGCTCATTTACTCCTTTCACAAGGAGCTATGTGTGGGGATGAGCGATCATTACTACGACTGCTTGTCCCCATAAATTTTCATCATGTTGGCAGCACACGGTTGTTTATACAGTGAGACGTGTCGCCGACAACGATAATATTTAGTGCTGCATAAAAGATGCGATCAGTCAAATAACGAGCGTTTGCTCGTTCATCGACTGATCGTTGATCTGTTTACACAGATCAATTATCGGGAACCAGCGATCATGTGAACGTTTGTTTGCCCGATCATTGGCCGGTGTAAAAAGGCCTAAGGTTAAGTTGATGACTGTATAAATGTGATGTGACCATCTAAATCTTCATCCTTTTCAGGTTCATAAAACCCATATCTCCAGATATAAGCATGTTTGCTTCGATGATCGGCTCGGCATTTTCCATCGGAATAGTTGCATATGCTGTAGCTGTGTCTGTGGCAAAAGTCTATGGAACCAAACACAACTATCCTGTAGATGGGAACCAGGTATATTTTTACATATGATGAGGAGGGATATCTTGGTGGGCAGGGGTAGTCAAGATCTAATAGTATTTGTGTCAGAAATACAATGTGGTGGATCAGACTAACAGCAAATTAATGGGCCGTGACGCTCCTCAGAGACCTCAAACCTATTTCAGTTGCTGGAAATCTCACAGTTTTCACAGATTTCCGCTGATGAGTGGTGCCGATAGGTGAAATTTTGTTGCACTTTCTGTAACACGTAAAATTTTATTGCACATTTTTAGAAATGCGGCATACAACCGCTATGTGTACGGGTATCCTTAGGCTCCGTTTGAATACTATGACTTATGAAGGGTGGAGGTGGGGTTATTGTGCCTTATGTTAAATCTGTTAAAGTGTCTATTTCCCCCCTTTATAGCTGTGGCGTATACACTGGTGGTAAATACATTATGCTTTGTTATAACAGGAATTCATCGCATATGGAGCTAGCAATTTGTTTGCAGGCTTCTTCTCCTGCTTCTGTGCCAGTACTGCTCTCTCACGAACAGCAATTCAGGAGGGCACTGGTGGACAAACCCAGGTAGATTACCATGTAACATAACCTTATCAAAGTGATGAACTGTGGACACGCTATATGTCCACCTTTAGGGTATGTTCACACTTAGCGGATCAGCTACAGATTTTCGGCAACGGATTTCATTGTGGAAAATCCGCAGCTTATAACAGTAGCAGCAGGGTGGATGAGACAGAACAAATCTCATCCACACGCTGCAGAATAAAATACTGCTCCTATGTACAAGAATATAACTACTATAATACTGACCCTGCATACAAGAATATAACTACTATAATACTGCCCCTATATACAAGAATATAACTACTATAATACTGCTCCTATATACAAGAATATAACTATTATAATACTGCCCCTATATACAAGAATATAACTACTATAATACTGCCCCTATATACAAGAATATAACTACTATAATACTGCCCCTATATACAAGAATATAACTACTATAATACTGCCTCCTGTATACAAGAATATAACTACTATAATACTGCCCCTATATACAAGAATATAACTACGATAATACTGCTCCTATATACAAGAATATAATTACTATAATACTGCCCCTATATACAAGAATATAACTACTATAATACTGCCTCCTATATACAAGAATATAACTACTATAATACTGCTCCTATATACAAGAATATAACTACTATAATACTGATCCTATATACAAGAATATAACTACTATAATACTGCTCCTATATACAAGAATATAACTACTATAATACTGCCCCTATATAAAAGAATATAACTACTATAATACTGCTCCTATATACAAGAATATAACGACTATAATACTGCCCCCTATATACAACAATATAGCTACTATAATACTGCCCCCTATATACAACAATATAGCTACTATAATACTGCTCCCTATAAACATGAATATAACTACTATAATACTGATCCCTATATACAAGAATATAACTACTATAATACTGCTCCTATATACAAGAATATAATTACTATAATGCTGCTCCTATATACAAGAATATAACTACTATAATACTGCTCCTATATACAAGAATATAACTACTATAATACTGCTCCTATATACAAGAATATAACTGCTATAATACTGCTCCTATATACAAGAATATAATTACTATAATACTGCTCCTATATACAAGAATATAACTACTATAATACTTCCCTCTATATACAAGAATATAACTACTATAATACTGCCACCTACATACAAGAATATAACTACTATAATACTGCTCCCTATATACAAGAATATAACTACTATAATACTGCCCCTATATACAGGAATATAACTACTATAATACTGCTCCTATATACAAGAATATAACTACTATAATACTGACCCCTATATACAAGAATATAACTACTATAATACTGCTCCTATATACAAGAATATAACTACTATAATACTGCTCCTATATACAAGAATATAACTACTATAATACTGCCCCCTATATACAAGAATATAACTACTATAATACTGCCCCTATATACAAGAATATAACTACTATAATACTGCCCCTATATATACAAGAATATAACTACTATAATACTGCTCCTATATATAAGAATATAACTATTATAATACTGCTCCTATATACAAGAATGAAACTACTATAATACTGCCCCCTGTATACAAGAATATAACTACTATAATACTGCCCTCTATATACAAGAATATAACTATTATAATACTGCCCCTATATACAAGAATATAACTACTATAATAATGCTCCTATATACAAGAATATAACTACTATAATACTGCTCCTATATACAAGAATATAACTGCTATAATACTGCTCCTATATACAAGAATATAATTACTATAATACTGCTCCTATATACAAGAATATAACTACTATAATACTTCCCTCCATATACAAGAATATAACTACTATAATACTGCCCCTATATACAAGAATATAACTACTATAATACTGCCTCCTGTATACAAGAATATAACTACTATAATACTGCCCCTATATACAAGAATATAACTACGATAATACTGCTCCTATATACAAGAATATAATTACTATAATACTGCCCCTATATACAAGAATATAACTACTATAATACTGCCTCCTATATACAAGAATATAACTACTATAATACTGCTCCTATATACAAGAATATAACTACTATAATACTGATCCTATATACAAGAATATAACTACTATAATACTGCTCCTATATACAAGAATATAACTACTATAATACTGCCCCTATATACAAGAATATAACTACTATAATACTGCTCCTATATACAAGAATATAACGACTATAATACTGCCCCTATATACAAGAATATAACTACTATAATACTGCTCCCTATATACATGCATATAACTACTATAATACTGCTCCTATATACAAGAATATAACTACTATAATACTGATCCTATATACAAGAATATAACTACTATAATACTGCTCCTATATACAAGAATATAACTACTATTATACTGCCCCTATATACAAGAATATAACTACTATAATACTGCTCCTATATACAAGAATATAACGACTATAATACTGCCCCCTATATACAACAATATAGCTACTATAATACTGCCCCCTATATACAACAATATAGCTACTATAATACTGCTCCCTATAAACATGAATATAACTACTATAATACTGATCCCTATATACAAGAATATAACTACTATAATACTGCTCCTATATACAAGAATATAATTACTATAATGCTGCTCCTATATACAAGAATATAACTACTATAATACTGCTCCTATATACAAGAATATAACTACTATAATACTGCTCCTATATACAAGAATATAACTGCTATAATACTGCTCCTATATACAAGAATATAATTACTATAATACTGCTCCTATATACAAGAATATAACTACTATAATACTTCCCTCTATATACAAGAATATAACTACTATAATACTGCCACCTACATACAAGAATATAACTACTATAATACTGCTCCCTATATACAAGAATATAACTACTATAATACTGCCCCTATATACAGGAATATAACTACTATAATACTGCTCCTATATACAAGAATATAACTACTATAATACTGACCCCTATATACAAGAATATAACTACTATAATACTGCTCCTATATACAAGAATATAACTACTATAATACTGCCCCTATATATACAAGAATATAACTACTATAATACTGCTCCTATATATAAGAATATAACTATTATAATACTGCTCCTATATACAAGAATGAAACTACTATAATACTGCCCCCTGTATACAAGAATATAACTACTATAATACTGGCCTCTATATACAAGAATATAACTACTATAATACTGATCCTATATACAAGAATATAACTACTATAATACTGCTCCTATATACAAGAATATAACTACTATAATACGGCTCCTATAAACAAGAATATAATTACTATAATACTGCTCCTATATACAAGAATATAACTACTATAATACTGCTCCTATATACAATAATATAACTACTATAATACTGCTCCCTATATACAGGAACATAACTACTATAATACTGCTCCCTATATACAGGAATATAACTACTATAATACTGCTCCTATATACAAGAATATAATTACTATACTACTTCTCCTATATACAAGAATATAACTACTATAATATTGCCCATATATACAAGAATATAACTACTATAATACTGCTCCCTATATACAGGAAAATACCTACTATAATACTGCTTCTATATACAAGAATATAACTACTATAATACTGCTCCAATATACAAGAATATAATTACTATAATACTGCTCCCTATATACAGGAATATAACTACTATAATACTGCTCCCTATATACAGGAATATAACTACTATAATACTGCTCCTATATACAAGAATATAACTATTATAATACTGCTCCTATATACAAGAGTATAACTACTATAATACTGCCCCTATATACAAGAATATAACTACTATAATACTGCTCCTATATACAAGAATATAACTGCTATAATACTGCTCCTATATACAAGAATATAATTACTATAATACTGCTCCTATATACAAGAATATAACTACTATAATACTGCCACCTACATACAAGAATATAACTACTATAATACTGCTCCCTATATACAAGAATATAACTACTATAATACTGCCCCTATATACAAGAATATAACTACTATAATACTGCCCCTATATATACAAGAATATAACTACTATAATACTGTTCCTATATACAAGAATATAACTATTATAATACTGCTCCTATATACAAGAATATAACTACTATAATACTGCTCCTATATACAAGAATATAACTACTATAATACTGCTCCTATATACAAGAATATAACTACTATAATACTGCTCCTACATACAGGAATATAACTACTATAATACCGCTCCTATAAACAAGAATATAATTACTATAATACTGCTCCTATATACAAGAATATAACTACTATAATACTGCTCCTATATACAATAATATAACTACTATAATACTGCTCCCTATATACAGGAACATAACTACTATAATACTGCTCCCTATATACAGGAATATAACTACTATAATACTGCTCCTATATACAAGAATATAATTACTATACTACTTCTCCTATATACAAGAATATAACTACTATAATATTGCCCATATATACAAGAATATAACTACTATAATACTGCTCCCTATATACAGGAAAATACCTACTATAATACTGCTTCTATATACAAGAATATAACTACTATAATACTGCTCCAATATACAAGAATATAATTACTATAATACTGCTCCCTATATACAGGAATATAACTACTATAATACTGCTCCCTATATACAGGAATATAACTACTATAATACTGCTCCTATATACAAGAATATAACTATTATAATACTGCTCCTATATACAAGAGTATAACTACTATAATACTGCCCCTATATACAAGAATATAACTACTATAATACTGCTCCTATATACAAGAATATAACTGCTATAATACTGCTCCTATATACAAGAATATAATTACTATAATACTGCTCCTATATACAAGAATATAACTACTATAATACTGCCACCTACATACAAGAATATAACTACTATAATACTGCTCCCTATATACAAGAATATAACTACTATAATACTGCCCCTATATACAAGAATATAACTACTATAATACTGCCCCTATATATACAAGAATATAACTACTATAATACTGTTCCTATATACAAGAATATAACTATTATAATACTGCTCCTATATACAAGAATATAACTACTATAATACTGCTCCTATATACAAGAATATAACTACTATAATACTGCTCCTATATACAAGAATATAACTACTATAATACTGCTCCTATATACAGGAATATAACTACTATAATACCGCTCCTATAAACAAGAATATAATTACTATAATACTGCTCCTATATACAAGAATATAATTACTATAATACTGCCCCCTATATACAAGAATATAACTACTATAATACTGCTCCCTATATACAGTAAAATAACTACTATAATACTGCTTCTATATACAAGAATATAACTACTATAATACTGCTCCTATATACAAGAATATAATTACTATAATACTGCCCCCTATATACAAGAATATAACTACTATAATACTGCTCCTATATACAAGAATATAACTACTATAATACGGCTCCTATAAACAAGAATATAATTACTATAATACTGCTCCTATATACAAGAATATAACTACTATAATACTGCTCCTATATACAAGAATATAACTACTATAATACTGCTCCCTATATACAGGAACATAACTACTATAATACTGCTCCCTATATACAGGAATATAACTACTATAATACTGCTCCTATATACAAGAATATAATTACTATAATACTTCTCCTATATACAAGAATATAACTACTATAATATTGCCCATATATACAAGAATATAACTACTATAATACTGCTCCCTATATACAGGAAAATACCTACTATAATACTGCTTCTATATACAAGAATATAACTACTATAATACTGCTCCAATATACAAGAATATAATTACTATAATACTGCTCCCTATATACAGGAATATAACTACTATAATACTGCTCCCTATATACAGGAATATAACTACTATAATACTGCTCCTATATACAAGAATATAACTATTATAATACTGCTCCTATATACAAGAGTATAACTACTATAATACTGCCCCTATATACAAGAATATAACTACTATAATACTGCTCCTATATACAAGAATATAACTACTATAATACTGCTCCTATATACAATAATATAACTACTATAATACTGCTCTTATATACAAGAATATAACTACTATAATACTGCCCCCTATATACAAGAATATAACTACTATAATACTGCCCTCTATATACAAGAATATAACTACTCTAATACTGCCCCTATATACAAGAATATAACTACTATAATACTGCCCCTATATACAAGAATATAAATACTATAATACTGCCTCCTATATACAAGAATATAACTACTATAATACTGCTCCCTATATACAAGAATATAACTACTATAATACTGCCCCTATATACAAGACTATAACTACTATAATACTGCCTCCTATATACAAGAATATAACTACTATAATACTGCTCCTATATACAAGAATATAACTACTATGATACTGCCCTTATATACAAGAATATAACTACTATGATACTGCCCTTATATACAAGAATATAACTACTATGATACTGCCCCTTATATACAAGAATATAACTACTATAATACTGCTCCTATATACAAGAATATAACTACTATAATACTGCTCCTATATACAAGAATATAACTACTATGATTCTGCTCCTATATACAAGAATATAACTACTATAATACTGCTCCTATATACAAGAATATAACTACTATAATATTGCTCCTATATACAAGAATATAACTACTATGATATTGCTCCTATATACAAGAATATAACTACTATAATACTGCTCCTATATACAAGAATATAACTACTATAATACTGCTCCTATACACAAGAATATACCTACTATAATACTGCCCCTATATACAAGAATATAACTACTATAATACTGCCCCTATATACAAGAATATAACTACTATAATACTGCCCCCTATATACAAGAATATTACTACTATAATACTGCTCCCTATATACAAGAATATAACTACTATAATACTGCCCCCTATATACAAGAATATAACTACTATAATACTGCCCCTATATACAAGAATATAACTACTATAATACTGCTCCTATATACAAGAATATAACTACTATAATACTGCCCCTATATACAAGAATATAACTACTATAATACTGCTCCCTATATACAAGAATATAACTACTATAATACTGCCCCTATATGCAAGAATATAACTACTATAATACTGCTCCTATATGCAAGAATATAACTACTATAATACTGCTCCCTATATACAAGAATATAACTACTATAATACTGCTCCTATATACAAGAATATAACTATTATAATACTGCCCCTATATACAAGAATATAACTACTATAATACTGCCCCTATATACAAGAATATAACTACTATAATACTGCCTCCTGTATACAAGAATATAACTACTATAATACTGCCCCTATATACAAGAATATAACTACGATAATACTGCTCCTATATACAAGAATATAATTACTATAATACTGCCCCTATATACAAGAATATAATTACTATAATACTGCCCCTATATACAAGAATATAACTACTATAATACTTCTCCTATATACAAGAATATAACTACTATAATACTGCCTCCTATATACAAGAATATAACTACTATAATACTGCCCCTATATACAAGAATATAACTACTATAATACTGCCCCCTATATACAAGAATATAACTACTATAATACTGCCCCCTATATACAAGAATATAACTACTATAATACTGCTCCCTATATACAAGAATATAACTACTATAATACTGCTCCTATATACAAGAATATAACTACTATAATAGTGCCCCTATATACAAGAATATAACTACTATAATACTGCCTCCTATATACAAGAATATAACTACTATAATACTGCCCCCTATATACAAGAATATAACTACTATAATACTGCCCCCTATATACAAGAATATAACTACTATAATACTGCTCCCTATATACAAGAATATAACTGCTATAATACTGCCCCTATATACAAGAATATAACTACTATAATACTACCCCCTATATACAAGAATATAACCACTATAATACTGCTCCTATATACAAGACTATAACTACTATAATACTGCCCCCTATATACAAGACTATAACTACTATAATACTGCCCCTATATACAAGAATATAACTACTATAATACTGCCCCCTATATACAAGAATATAACTACTATAATACTGCCCCCTATATACAAGAATATAACTACTATAATACTGCTCCTATATACAAGACTATAACTACTATAATACTGCTTTAAAGTGACAGATCACATTGCATTGGTTAGTAAGAATATTTCGGTTTTACCTTCTTTCCAGTTTGCCAGCTTGATTTCAGCCTCGGTTGTACTGATTGCAATAGTGGCATTAGGACGGCTCTTGGAATCGCTGCAGAAGGTAATAGAATAATAAGGTGGTATAATAATATATTTGCTATGTTTGGTATTTAGTAGAAGACGATGTAGATATCACAATATGTTATCAGATTTATGTTAAAGGAACACTAACCATAAAGGGGTTATCTGCTCCCCCAAAAAAAACGGTCTGCCCCGTATCCTTGTTGCATTGTTGTGTGTTTGCGCCGCATCTGAAAACTGGGCGATCTCACAACGCTGACCGGAGAAGAATCATGTAATCAAATTACAAAATGTCACAGATCAAGGAATTAAACAGTGGGTGAGCAATCATGTGACCTGTTTTTGGAGGGGCTTTCCTAGAACATTAAGCAAAGGACATTATTATTATTAAGTCGCTTATGTAAACCTATTAAATTAATTGATAGATATTTTGAAAATCTATCTTACCCTTCTTTAATGGAATGACTGACAGGAAGTCCAGAAAAATGTCTACCCCCAGGGTGACTTAATTGCTGACTGTTTCCAAATAAATGTCGTACAAATTTTTGAATTTAGGTTAAGTGCTCCTTTTGACAGATCTTATTATTATTTAGTACCCACAATAGGTTGTGGTTTTTTTTAATAGGTCATTGACCACTTAAAAGGGTTGTTTAATGTTTAGAAAATGTAAAATGGAGACACTTACTAATGTACTTTCACTTTGGAAACCTTACCCTTAGCTGTGACGTGCCGACAAGTCCTCAGGTTGTAGGGAAATCATCCCTTCCCTCTCTTTGTGTCAGTGACGTGATGAAGAGGCCGGCTGCCTGGCTCAGTTTATTAGATAAGCCGCCCTTTCCCTGTCACAGCTAATACACAGTAGCTTTATGTCCTGTTTGCAATTGTTCCTTTTCCCTCTGCTTTCCTGATCTGTTGGCATCCCTCACCCCCTTCACTGTCAGCAAAATGTCACGCAAATGGGGATTCAAATGTTGGGTGGTATAGCTAATAGTAGAGACTCCCAGTACTCTACTCATTATTCTATAAATACCCTATGCAAATATTAAAGCCCTTCATTGCCTCAAGTTATTATGATGCCCGATTGATCACATACGTAAAATAGTGTAAAAGGATATGCTCATGTTTAACATGTCCCTTTCCATTTGTCATTTCCATTTGAAGATGATCTTCTCCTTTTTGGAAAGGATTATTTGCCTGCCTGATAACCCATTGTCTTTTTTTTTTCCGTTGAAAGTCTGTTCTGGCCGCTATTTGCATAGCCAATCTGAAAGGCATGTTCTGGCAGGTTCGTGATGTGCCCAGACTTTGGAGAGAAAACAAGTGGGATTCGGTAAGTGTCATTTGCTTGTTATTTAAAGGATAGGTCATCAGTATATGATCGGTGCGGGTCTGACACCTGGAACCCGCACCGATCAGCTGATCCGGCTGCCTCCGTGCACCGGATGTCTGTGCCGGAAGCAGATGGTTCCGGTCACAGTATAGCGGCCGTGCTGTGCAGTATTCAAGTGAATAGGAGCAGAGTTGAAGTTCTGCCGCTATACAGTGTACGAAGCCTTCTGCTTCCAGGACCGAGCACTGCATACCCTGCATAACAACCGATACCCAGAGGTAGCCGGAACGCATGATCGGTGCGTGGTCCTGTTGTCGGACCCCCACCGATTATATACTGATGAGCTGTCCTGTGGATAGTCCATCTATATAAACAATGTCCTGTGCCCGGACCACCCCTCTCCTCATACTATGACTGTTTGTTTTACAGGTTATCTGGGTATTTACATGTATCGCAGCGATTATCCTAGGCCTGGATTTGGGGTTACTGGCCGGTCTGGTGTTTGGGCTACTGACTGTTGTTCTGCGTGTACAGTTGTAAGTACAATGAATGACTCAAAATTTAGAAGCTTTTTTTTTAAATTCCCATTATGTCAGGCAACTTCATTGAATTTAAGCATGGGTGTAACTATAGACATAGCAGCTTCTTTGGGGTACAGAGGTTGAGAATGACAATCAGGTGCGGCAGTGCTCGGAATAGCCACACAGTTACAGAGTTGAATAATTAAATTCTTTCAATATAGGAAAGGGTTCTTTACAGTTAGAGCAGCTAAATTATGGAATGCCCGACCACAAGAGGAAAAGCTGATTCCGCCGCAAAAATAGCAACTCAGAAAGAAAAAAACTATACTTACCCAGTTGTCTATGCTCCTGCGTCCAGTGTTCACATGGGATGAAGCGTCATCCCAGGAGGCCGGGCCGCAGCAGACATTATGCCCGTAAAACTGCACCACAATTTGGTGCACTTTTTTTTAACTGAATTCCCTGCGGGGACTAGAGCAGATACTCTGTTTACTTTTTTCACAGTGTATCCGCCCTGTGTGAATATAGCCTATGGCTGTGCAAAGAGAATCAACTGATGTGGAGTTCTTACAGGAAAAAAAGAGCTCCAGCCATCATCAAGGTTTATTAAAAAAATTATCACAACAGAATTTAGAAATGTATTAGATTAGATAAAGTTACTGGCCTACACCAACCCATACAATACTAACCCCTCCACCCTCCTAAACACCCAGGAATATTAGGTATTATGCCCCTAACCTATCCTAGACCTCCAGATACTCTAGGAATAACCCATAACCACCCTAGAGCACCATAGATATTACTATGAACCAATTTACCACCTTACATATTTGATATTAGCCCCTGAAACTTTCTAGACCACTAGGTGTAGTGGAGCAGAGCTAGAGAGAGGCAGAGAGACACAGATGCTGCAGCAGCTTTCTAGTAAGTGTTACATCTCACAACAGTGCTGGATTCACAGCTACACTGCTAATTACTGCTGTATAAAATCCTCCATGTTACTGCTTCTATATGTGTGACAGATAGAGACAGGAGAGCAGGATGTGTCCCTTCTTTGTGTGTAGTTTATAGAAGACATGATAGCAGTTAGTCTCCGCCCACTAGCTCCGAGACTGCTGAGAATTAGAGGTAGAGTCTGCAGATGGAAAAACTGCTAAATAATGCAGAATACAAGTCATATAATGGCCAGGAACAATTAAAGCGTACCTGTCGTTACGGGTGAATTTTTTCAAAATAAGCTGTCATATGTGTGTACATGAGGAATAACGCTATATTTTAATTTACAAGTTGAAATACATAATATGGCATATTACGAAGAATATTGAGGGAGTGCAACTTTTTGTATGTCTTCCCCTGATGATTAATTTTTTCATACCTATTTTTAGGACTGATATTGACCATAATTTATGGTGCCAATCTAATATTACTCTTTTTGTAGATGAAAACTTAAAGTCTTACTAAGTACCTCAAAGGGAAGGATATGGGTATCTGCACTATGCACAAGTTTTTCACGTTTTAAAAAAAATAAAAAATAATTAATTACATTTGAGTAGTCAGACCAAAAGGAAAGGTTGGATATCTGCTCTGTACAAAATTATAGAATAATTATTATAGAATGCATGTTCACAAGAGTAAGAATAGATGGGCTAGGGAATTGGGTTTGAATGTGGCGGTAAACTGGGAAAATGTCTATAGCGGCACTATGATTGTTTCGTAAAATTTTGCATATCGAGTGTCACAGTTAATGATAAATGATGGGCTATACTATACTCCAGAGTTCTTAAAGGGGTTATGTGGGGACCGAAAACTATTATCAGTGTAGTCCCTGCAGTATGTGATACACTCGCTAATATACATTTCGGTCCCCGTCGCTCTGATTCTGAGATTTTCATAGCTTTTTTTTAGCGCTGGCGGGGGACCGGATGTCTAGTTGCAGTCTTTCTTCATGACGACATTACTCTTCGTCATTTTACCGGACCCGCTGTACTTTTATGTACAAGCAGTAGCAGTAGTACAGGGATTACATAGAATACAGTGGGGTCGGTCACATGATGAAGAGTCGTATCGTCATGAAGGAAAGACTGTGCAACTAGATTTCCGACCCGCGCCAGCGCTAAAAAAATCTATGAAAATCTTAGAATCAGCGCGACGGGGGACAGGAATGTATATTAGCGAGTGTATCACATATTGCAGGGACTACACTGATAATACTTTTTGGTCCCCACAGGACTTCTTTCATTTGTTTTTTTTTTCTCTCTTTACTCGCGTATTACGGGTGGGTTTTAGGGTTGTATTTCTTGGAATGATTTTGTGTAGCTCTGTCAAAACTTGTTGTTCGTGCATCATTCTAATAGTAATTCTTACTAAAAAATGTAACAAAAAAATCTACGAGTGTATGTATATATATCGGGGGGGGATATGATTAACTAAAACAAATAACTGACCAATATATTTTCTATATGTCTCATTTTTAGCCCTTCCTGCTGTTCTCTTGGGAATGTTGAAAACACCGATCTCTACAAAGATGTGAAAATTTACAAAAATGTAGGCGTTTCATATCCCAACATATTTTTATCAAATACAGATCATCTCTAAAAATGACAAAACTTTAACAAATTGTTCATTACAGCTTGTCGAGCCAGATGGCGTGAAAATTGTCCGCTTCTCCAGTGGCATTTTCTATGGAAATATAGAAGGACTGAAGAACGGCATTAAAAAAATTGTGAGTAAAACGTCATTGTGCTTTAAAGAATTTGTCCATTTTATACAATCCACTTTGTTAGAAATGGTGTCCTGCTACTTGGACCTCCATCAGCTGTAATCCGCCCGGGAACTTGGCAGCTAGTGTTTATTTTCCCTACAGCGCCGCCACAGGTGAAATTAAGCATTACCCCGTTAGTGACCGTCCATTAGTGTTTTTACGGCGGCCATTAACGGGCTTTAAATCTCCGAAGGTAGCTGTGGTCTGGGAGCAGCCCTGCTCGAAAGGGTGAGATCAAAAAAAGTATCGATCTTGCCCGTTTAACCCCTCAGATGCGCCGCATCTGAGTGGTTTTGGAGCGAGGGGGCTCCCTCTCTCACCCCACCGGCACCCTGCGATGAGATCGCAGGGTGCCGGTGTCTTCTATGGCAGCCAGGGGCCTAATAAAGGCCCCCAGGTCTGCCTCTAGTTAATGCCTGCTAGGACATGCCAGAAGCATGACCTAGCAGATGCCTGTCCGTTTTACACTGACAGGCAAGTAATTCACTATTATAGTGTATTACAGTATTATAAAAGCGATCACGTGATCGCATAGTGAAGTTCCCTAGTGGGACTAGTAAAAAAAGTAAGAAAAAAGTTTGATAAAGTTAATAATAAATAAAAATCCAAAGTATAAAAATGAAAACCCCACTTTTTCCCCTTATTATTAAAAAAATAGTAGAAAAGTTACACATATTTGGTATCGCCGCGTCCATAACGACCCAAACTATAAAGTTATTAAATTATTTAATCGGCTTGGTGAACGCCGTAAAAAATCAAATAAGCAACAATGCAAAAATTTTCTGGGAATCCTGCCTTAAAAAAAGTGATCAAAAAGTCGAATCTACTCCAAAATAGTACCAATTAAAACTACCGGTCATCCCACACAAAAAAAGCCCTCATACAGCTGCGTCGGTGTAAAAAAAAAAGTTATGGATCTTCAAATATGGAGACACAAAAACAAATAATTTTGAAAAAGAGGTGTTTTCACTGTGTAAAAGTAGTAAAACATAAGAAAACTAGATGAATTTGGTGTCGTTGCAATCGTAACGACCCGCTGAATAAAGTTATTGTGTTATTTATACCACACGGTAAACAAGATAAATTTAGGATGCAAAAAAATTGGCGAAATTGCTTTTTTTTTCTATGTCAATAAAAGTTAATTAATAGACTATATTTACCCCAAAATGGTGCTATTAAAAAATACAACTTGTCCTGTAAAAAAGAAGACCTTATACAGCGTTGTCGACGCAAAAATAAAAAAATATATAGATCTTCGAATGGGACGAAGGAAAAACGTAAAAAATAGATTGGTCATTAAGGTCTAAGATAGGCCGGTCATTAAGGGGTTACATGGTGCCCATTGAAATCAATGGGTTCCCTGTGTAATGCGGGAGTCCTCCGGAGCAAGAGACACTCTTTGTAGCCACTCTCTGCTCCAGCTGATAAATGGAGGTCCCTTATAAGGGACCCCATTATATTATACGATTTATTTTAATGCTAAACATTTCTTCCTTTGAAGGTCGGGTTTGATTCTGTCAGAGTTTTTACAAAAAGGACAAAAGCCTTGGGAAAGATCCATAAACTTATAAAGAAAGGACAGTTGAAAACTACAAAGGTGAGTCCGTATTTAAAGGATTTCTCCTCTTTTTTTATCCTTTTGTTGCCCTTTATTTAGTCTTGTGACAACTCTCGGCCGATATATAAGTAAATGTTTCTTATTATTTATTGTCATCATATTCCATAGCGCTGTACACAGGATGTTCCTTTTCGGGTCAGTTCACACTGCGTTTTTTGCAGGCCTGGAAAAATCAGCTCCGGTTTTTTCTAAGTGGTTTTGTAACACACTAGATTTTTTTTACGCGGTTTGTGAGGCAGTTTTTTTAGGCAGTTTGAGATGGCTCTTTCTTCAAGAGGCAAAGGAAAAAAAAACGTGAGCGGTTTTTGCCAAGAACCACAGCAAAAAAGTGTCAAAAACCGCCACGGCTGTTCAAAGTGTCTTTTTCCGTCTCTCATTGATTTCAATGGGGTTTTCAAGGCGGAAAACGCCTCAAGAAGGGTCATGTCGCTTTTTTTTTTACCGCGAGCAGACAAAAAAATGCTCTGGAAAAAAAACGCATTAAAATCAATGGGAGGAGATTTGAGGAGTTTTTTGGTGCTTATTCCGACGCCGTTTCTGCATCAAAATCAGCGCCCAAAAAACTTTTTGAACAGGGCCTAACATACAGTATTCAATATAATAAGTTTGGCACTCATTCACACTTTTGGGGAGGATATTTTAGGGTATGTAGTGGAAATCATTGCCAGCCATTTTGGAGGCTAAGAAGAACAGCTTTTGCCAACCGGTCACCAAGCGTAGAGACAAGTATATACAGGATGCTGTCTACTCCCACTCTGTTCTCTATGTCCGTCAATGCTGTGTATGTAACTCTCATAGTAACACTTCTGTGCCTTCTGTCTATCATTAAAGTGGAACACAAAGGTCATGCTGGCCATACACATAAGACGGTTGTCAGCTAGTTCCCTTATAAACATGCACTTTCCGATAGACTGAGTGCTTAGTCCGCAGGAAACAAAGGATCACATATGTTTATAACCAACATGCCCGATCCCTGCTGGCGTCGGGAAAAATTTGTGGTGGTCCCACAAAATTAAGCTTAGGGCTTCTACAAATTTCAAATGATACATTTTTTGATTGACCAGTCATACGGTAAAAAGAAAACACACCTCATTATGTTTCTCTTTAAGAATGGTATCATCAGTCCAATGGGTAAAGACAACCTGGGATATGAATCAGAAGATGACCCTGAGGATCCTCAAGGACCTGAGAATGAAGGCATTCAAACAAGGGAAGTTGAGATTCAAGTAGACTGGAACTCCGAGCTGCCCGTCAAAGTCTCTGTCCCGAAAGTGTCCGTCCACAGCATTATTTTTGATTTTAGTCAGATAACTTTCCTTGATGTGGTGGCTGTGAAGGTCCTGAAGCTGGTAATGCTATATAATGTATATTTTATCTGCGATATTAATTATCAGAACAGGCAGAATGTTCTCTGCAATGTGATCACCTCAATCTACTTATTATCTCCCACAGATATTTAAAGAATTCAAGAGGATTGATGTAGAACCGTACATTGCTACTTGTGATGGTAAATATAAAAATACACCTCGTATATGGAAAAGCCTAAACTCACTCATTGGGGAATTTGGCCTTGATGGGCCTCAAGGTGCTTCCAATGTTTTCTTTTACAGTTTACACATACACGAGAGGTATCGGGTATAGAAATGATGGTGACAACTCTATTAACGTGTTACCAAATAGATAAAACTGCAGCCAGCCAGGGAGGTGTACTCTCCATTGAGGTCCTATTACACGGGCCAATTATCGGGCATACGGTCGTTCGTGTGCAAACAAGGCATTGATCAGCCGATGAACGATCAAACGGTCGTTCATCGACTGATCGTTTTAAATATTATCTTTGTCGGCATAAATAGGGGGACGTGCTGCCGAGATGATAGAAATGTATATGGACGAGCCATCGGAGTAACGAGCGCTCGTCCCCATACATAGCTCCTTCTGAAAAGAGCAAACGAGCGCCGATCAACGAGCTGTCTGGTTGATCGGCGCTCGTTTACATGGTCCACATCAGGCCGTGTAAAAGTACCTTTAGTCTTCCCCTTCCTATCTACACAACCCTGGGCCACAGGCTAATTAAACATGTAGCTGAGGATTGAGGTTGATTATCTTAAGTATTGGATTGATTTGGCCTTCAAACAAGGCCAAGGTTGTTTGAAAGACATTTAGATAGTCGAAAGTTGACGTAAAAATTTGCTATCCTCTGTTACTTCACCCAAGAAAGGGCTCCAAACTGCCTCTGGAAGTTACATCACCATAAGAACTATGCCTTGAGAGCTTCCTGAAATGGATTTCCATGGTTGAGCAGCTTCACGCAAGCCTAAGATCATTATGCGCAATGCCAAGTGCCCACTGGGGTGGTGAAAAACACACCACTACTGGACTACGGAGCAGTGGCAACGTGTTCTCAGGAGCGGCTAATTACATTTTACAATTTGATGGGCAAACTTGGGTTTGGCGAATGCCTGGTGATCGCTGCCTACAGGAATGTATAGTAACTACTGTAAAATTTGGTGGAGGGGGAATATTGGTCTGGTGCTTTCTTTCAAGGTTTGAGCTAGATCTGTTATTTCTAGTGAAGAGTAATGTTAATGCTACAACATACAAAGACATTTTAGACAAGAGTGCTTCCAACTTTGTAGGAAATTTGGGAAAGGCCCTTTTTTGTTCCTGGCCATGTGCACAAAGAAATGTTGGTAAAGACATGGTTTGACAAGTTTGGTGTGGAGGAGCTCGAGTGGCCTGCACAGAAACCAGACCTCAACCAAATCTAATACATTTGGGATGAATCGGAACACTAATTGCGTGCCAGACACGTCCAACATCAATGCCTGACCTAACAAATGCTCTTTTGGCTAAATGGGCAAGGGCGCCAATGTGAACAGGTGTCCACATACTTTTGACCATATAGTATAAATTACAGAACAAAGGCTTCCTTGTTGGCATTCTTTCCTGTTCCTTCACCACTCTTCTCATGGATGTCATGTTGAGGTTGACCCAGCCATTCCCTCCAAAGAAACAAATTCATATTGTTCATTGAAAACATATTTACAGATCATAAATGAACTTATATTTGGCCGAATCATCCATTGATGAGAAGTCACAGATATAACTGGTTCCAGTATAGCGACAAAATAGTTTCGAGCAATGGAAATCTATTGGGTTACTAATCACATTTACCACAATCCCTGAAATGGCAGCGAAAACTTGGAAAATGTTGTAGTAGGACTCAAAAATATTCATCATTCTTTTCTACGGAATATATTAATGAAGGTTTGGCTCCTCGAATGAAATCATATTACGGCAACACGGTCGTCTGAGGAACTGGAATCGAGAAATAATCACATCTATCTTTTCCTCAGATAACATGTTTAAGAAACTGGAGGACTGTTGTTTCTTTGATGACATCATCAAGTCTGATATCTTTTTCCTCACGGTTCATGATGCTGTCTTGCACATAGAACATATACAGAAATTCAGAACTGGACATGATCCCCTACTAGAAAAGGTATGAAAAGTCTGGACTGGAGAACCCCTTTAAGATCTGCAATTCGACATAACGGCCTTGAGGGCTAGGCAGCCGTGATGGATTTCCTCATGTAGCCGCTACCTTAATTAATTAATGTTTTGTTTTTTTCTGCCCAAGATTTCACTAATGAAGGACTCAAAAACTCCGTTAGAACATCTGCTTATCGATCCAGCATACAATTATCTACAAGAACCAGACGAGGTGGGATATTCTTATGTTGTGGTTACTCCGTTTTTCTGTCTAGACGCATATTCAAAGACAGTTTGTGCCGGCCAGTTTCCCGTCCAGGATCTGTGGAACGATAGGACATGTCCTATCTTTACACGGATCGGAACGGACCCGATTCACCCGCTAAAGTGAATGGGTCCGTGAAAACGAACCGGTGCCACTCGGATGCCGTGAAAGACGGCCCGAGTGGCACTCAGTCGTGTGCAACGGGCATTAGAATCCTCCCAAAATAACTTTATACAGGCACTATATTTATCAAAATGAAATAAAAATTCAAATATCAAATTTAAAAATTCAAATATCCGCTATATCCCCTAAGATTAATACTTGGTTGTGAAACAACTGCAACCAAATGCTTCCGATAAATCAAGATCTGTCTTTCATATCCCTGTGGAGGAGTTTTTGACAAATGCTCTCTGCAAATGTTCTCTTCCAAACGTGCCGAAATAGAGTGATTTTAACCCCTTAAATGACTGCCCATACGCCTTTCCACAGCGGTCATTAAGGTTACTTATACCACAGCACCGTGAAAAGGCGACGCTGTTACATAAGCCCGGAACGGGTGTCAGAGCAGCTGTCGGGCTGTCTATGGACAGCCAGGCTCCTGGTCTAGCAGGCGGGTTCGAAATCTGAATCAATCATGCCCGTGTAACTTCTTAGATCTCGCGATCAATAGCGACCGCAGGATCTAACTGGTTTTGGAAGGAAGGGTGCTTTCTCTCTCAACCTATTGGCACACCTCAAATGCAATTGCGGGGTGCCAATGCTTTTTTAAAAAAAAATAGTTTAAGAAAATAGAAATAAATAAAAAATACCAAGTAAAAAATAAATACTTTAGTATGAAAATTTTTTAAACAACTACACATAATTGGCATCGCCGCGTCCATAACGACCCTAACTATAAAACGATTGTTATATAACGCGCACGGTCAACGCCGTAAAAAAAAACAAAAAAAAAACAATGCCAGAATTGCTGTTTTCCGTTCATCCTGCCTTCCAAAAAATGCAATGAAAAGCGATCAAAAAGCCGTAAATACACTACAAGTCGTCCCGCAATAAAAGTTGTCGGCGAAAAAAGTTAAAAGTTATGGCACTTAGAATATGATGACACAGAAACAAATACTTTTACGGAAAAAGTGTTTTTATTGTGCGAAAGTAGTAAAACATTAAAAAAAAACATATAAATTCGGTATCACCGTAATCGTAACGGTGGATAGGTCATCAGTTGTCCAGTAGTGGACAACCCCTTTAAGGCCTAAAACAGGCTGGGCACTAAGGGGTTAAAAGGTGCTGTCTAGTATAGACAACCCATTGAACAAGGGCTGAAGATTAAAGGAGAGAATGACTATAAAGTAAATTTATTGTGCTGCCCTTTGGTGAAAAAGCTGGGGCGTAAAAGAGAGCTCAATCTCTAGTAGCTTGACCGTCGCCACCACCAAAATATGTATCTGCTTTGGATAGATGGAAACTGTCCCCTTGTACTCTTTATATGAGGGGTAGGATTTGACCCACCATTTCATTTACCCTCATGTGAAAAAATCAATGGCTTCCATACTTCAATTTCACCGGTTGTAGTGTCTTTAATGTGTTCGGTATTTTTATCTCCTCGAAAGAAGTCCTTATTGTTGGACGGCCGAGTGGACTAACGCGCTTGTTTACTTGACAGGCAATGAGGGCGCTGGCATACTGAAGAAAACGAAGAATGTTTTTGTTAATAATTCATCACTTATCTGGACTCTTAATATCTTTTTTTTTCTTTTGCTGATAATGAAACCACCATCAGACCTACAAAGTAAGCCCCACCAAGCCATATTCGCCTTGTCATTCCAGAAGGTCCAGAGCGCTTCACAGTCCAACATTTTGTACAGACCTATCATTCGTGACTTGTGTCATGTCATTTTGAGACCATAAGATGTGTGAATTCACATCTAGAACAGGTCAATATGAACCATGTCATCTTAGATGTCCTCAAAGGGACGTTACGTTGCTGTCGTTACGTATGGTCCTTCTGGCCTACTAATCAGAATACGCTTGCTTCATTTCATTTCAGTTTCTAAACTAGGCCAAACGAGCTAACCAATATGACAGAACCGGATGCTGCTTTACTACACTACAGCAACCTGATATAGTAGATCAGTTCAGTAGGTGGTATGATGCCTCAGAAAGCCAGGCTTCCATCCTACGCAAGAGCCCTTATGGTGAGGCTTATTGACTGTAGAAGTGTCGGGCTATAATTTATACCTCACACAAGCTTAGACACGTGTTGTACGATAGGTTCTAGCCCAGGTTGGATGTCCATTTGGACACAATTAACAAACATCTAAAATATTTTTATAGTTCATAGCTACCTGTCCTAGTCAAGTTCACTTGAAGATGATATCCTTTATTTTATAAGGATATTACAAGTTGTAGAGATGTTTCGGGATTGTGCAAAAAGAACATAGAGAAAGATAGAGAAGGAACATGACGATAATAACAATAAAAGGAGGCAACCACTTTCATGGTGCGAACACAAATGATGATACAGTTCTTGCCCGAGCTGAGGACATGTTGATTCCGTTGCGGGACAACAACACATTGAAGAAGGAAATGACATGAGCAGAATTAATCCACCATAAATAAAATACTGGGACCACAGTGTCAGAGGAAAATTGTTGACTGTGTACTCATCACTTTGTATTAGGTCTAAATTGATATCCCGTATTTACATGCAAATAATGATGTCATACGCAACTATCAATCATTGGCTCCGGGACATCACTGAGATTAGAATGACCGATCTGTTAATACTAATTCTTTCATCTATAAAAATAAATAACTGATGACAATAATCTCTTTTTATGGCTGTGTGGCAAAGTTTTACCAACCACATGGTGGTCTACAGGTCGTAGAGATGATCATCACCGTTTCCACTATGTGCCATAAGTAGGACTGATCCACAAATGGTCACTAACTTTTCAACAAACTTTACAGAAATAAATGGTACAAGCGAATATAAGAAACGTTGTAAAACATCTTATTGGAGAAAAATGCCACTTTCTCCTCTTATCAGGCTCCTTTCCTCTCCCCCTCCCCCTCTAACTTTTTAATCACTTTAAATTTACTGTTTAATTTGTCTCCTCGAGACCAGCTTACCGAGGGATTAGGTTACAGCTGTCCATAGAAATCTATGGAGAGGGAGGGGGAGGTGGGAGCATAGAGGCTGAGAGAGAGACACACAGGGATGCTTTTGTACTTTCTAGTAAGTGTTATATCTCACCCCAGTGCTGGATTCACAGCTACACTGCTCATATATAATATTCTCAATGCTGCTGCTGCTGTTTCCGTGTGTGTGCTACAAAGAGATTGGAAAGCAGGATGTTCTTTTCTTTATGTGTGCAATGTATAGAAGACATGATAGCAGTTAGGTGGCATTCACTACCTCAGGAAAAACTGATAAATAGAGATAGAGCCTGTATGCTGGAAAACTGCAACAATATGCCATATACAAGTCATATAATGGGCAAAAATAGTGTTATTCTTTGTACAGACACATATTACAACTTATTCTAAAAAGTCACCTCAAAGGTTAGGTACGCTTCAAGTAACGCTCTATATTTGACTATGAGCCAAAGAGCGTACCTGGATGTCAGTCCCTGACTAGCATAGTCAGAACTTGATTGACGTCCTGAAGATGGTCAAGCAGAGCACCACAGTTTAGCGGGACCTTTCAGTGACAATGAAGCAGAGTAGCACAGCGTAGTGGGTACAGACTTTAGTGGCATCATGCAGACTTGATGGAGATGTAGTTGCACACTGCGCAGGATTAATGTGGCAGCCAGCAGAACCAATGACTCGGATCATTATTGATATGGCGCAGGCTAAGCTTGGACACGAAATCTAAGGAATCCTCCATTCTACCTCCTTAACAGCCACAAGGAGGTGTGGATTTTGCCAGTAAGATTCTCAGGTCGCAGTCACTAGGATAGAACCCAAGAGATGGTCTAGCTGTAGATGGCGGGTGTGAACCATTCCCTGGTCAAACAGATTGTGATCAGTAACAGGCAGGCAACATCAGGTCCAGTATACAGAATCAGGAGGCAAGATCAGGGCGGTACATGTATAAGTCAGATCAAGTGGAGTCTAGACGAAAGCTGGGTCCAACACATGGAACAACAGGAAAAGCGCCAGTAAACTCACCACCAGGGCTGATAACCAAGCCCTGCAATACAAGCAGAGGACAGTCGTTGGGCCACATCATCATGGTGACACCACGGCACCAGACAGGCTGAAACGCCTCCCACCAAGAAGGGAGAATGCCGTGGTGGCTCATGTTGGCCCACGGCTCGCATTGCCCCAGTCTCAAAGGCAGCCTCTGGACGTATACACCTCTTAAACCAAAATGAGAAGAATGAAATTCTCAGACTAATCTTGGAGTGTAGATATTACACAGGCTCGAACTAATTTTCCTCAGACTCAAAACCTTTCCAGGCAATCAGATATTATCCCAGGGTATTATCTGCAGTCTAGAATTTCCTCCACCTCATATTCCTTCCAGTTACTCCCCAGCATAATTAGGACTTGGAATAAATTATTTTAAAATGGAAACGTGAAATACTCGATAGATGGACAGCGACGGTAAGGTCAAATATATCTTGGTGCCAGTTTCTTGGGCATGAAGGGAATACCACACCTTGTCACCTACTTGAGATTCTCGCCTCTTTTCATCTGCATGTAACTTCCTGACGTTCCTAAGTTTGTTTTTGGAATTGCTGGAGACCAATGAATCAGGCTGTGAATTGAACTCCACAATCTGGGAAGATCTCATCAGGAAGACCATGTAATTTCACAAATTTCCTGGTGAAGATCTCAGCGATTTGAACTAATGATGGTAGACCATTTAGGATAATGAAAAGAGCCATCTTAATGAATCGGTCAACAACGACAAAAAACACAAAATATACTTGAACAACTGGCAGATCCGTGATAAAATCCATAGATTGATGAGCTCCAGGGTTTCGAGGGAACTGATAGAGCTTGGAAAAACCCAACCGGTCTAGTTTGGGTAGACTTATTCCGGCGACAGACTGAACAGGACCTGATGAATGCTCTACAGTCAGAGGCTAGGGGTCACCAAAAGATTTTGCAGACAAGTTTTGTGATCTTCTTGAGTCTATGTCAGCAAGGGGAGAGTTATGCATCTGAGCCATTACAACTTGTCTCAGATTTGAAGGAACAAACATTAATATTTTGGTAGAAAAAAAGACCATCCTTGGATTGATAGTGATCTTGAATCTCAGCAGTATTTGGTTATGGGAGCACTGAAAAGGAAAGTGAGACAGTGAGATGAGAAGCTGAGGGAAAGCATGGTGTGGAACTGCAGACAGAAGCAGTCATAGGCTTACCCACACCAGGAGACATCAAATGTGTATACACGGCAAACAATCCGTTAAAAAGGGGAGTATGAGCGCAGGATGGCACTGCCCACCACTACAGTACGGACAGCTAAATCCTAGGTGCCTACCAGCCCATACATAACACACAGGTAAGGGGTGTAATATCATACTAAATAATGTCACAAAAAGTACACTCTGTATTTTTTGCCATGGACCATGGCAAAAATGTGTCATTGTGCTGCAATTTTTGCAAAATCATGACAAAATGGTGCAGTTTTGCAGTGAAAGAAAAAAAAATTCAACCATTAGATGTAAACCAACTGTAATGGTTCCTCTCAGCCCTTCTGCCCATCCCAGAGCACCTGGAACATACTATGACCCACTCATAGAGCCCCATGTGTCGTCGTCCCTGACTGTCTCTCCTTACAAAGCCTCTGCCAACTTGTCTACTTCCCTGCCCCTTCCCTCCCAAATCCCCTGCTACATTGTCTCTCCCCGACCCCTACCTTCTCAGAGTCCCTGTTTCCTTGTCCCTTCCCCCCAGCACCTTCCCTCTCAGAGCCCCTAACACCTTGTTTCACTACCCCCCGCCACTTCTTTCTCAGAGCCCCGATTCAGAGGCCTAGCTAGGGGTTTAGCCCTGAGGGGGCAAAACATCTGAGTGGGCCCCAACCAATGCATGTTTACAACTGAAGAGGCGCATTCTGAATGAGCGCTGTGCTGGATATGCAGCTATATTTTTTATTCTTACTGAAGTTTAATCTTTTCTCTAACAGAGGAGTTTGCATTAGAAAGTGTTGTAGACCTCTCAGAAAGTAAATGAAAGAGTATATAACCCCTATCATCCCTGTATATACCAGCCATCATCCCTGTATATACCAGCCTGGTTGGTATATACATGGATGATGGGGGTTATATGCAGGAATGAGGGCTGGTATATGCAGGGATGATGGTTGATATATACAGGGATGATGGGGGTTATATACAGGGATGATGGGGGTTATATACAGGGATGATGGGGGTTATATACAGGGATGATAGGTAGTCCAGCCATCATCCCTGTATAAACCCAATCATTCCTGTTTAAGACAGCCATTATACCTGTATATAAACCCTATAAGAACTGGTTCCTTTGAGGAGGGGTGCTTGCTCACCGTCTCCTCACATGCAGGCTTCTCCTGTTCCTGGCGGGCAGCGTCAGAAGCGTGCTCTAGCAGATGTGCCTACAGTGGGCCCCACCATCTCAGGGGCCCAGGGCCACCGCCCCACCTGACCACCCCCCGCTTGCTACGCTACTGCCCTGATACCTTGTCTTTCCCCACCTGCTCCTCTCTTCTCAGAGCCCCTGATACCTTGTCTTTTTCCCACCTGCCCCTCTCTTCTCAGAGCCTCTAATTACTTTTCTTTCCCCACCTGCCTCTTCCTTCTCATAATGCCTGACACCTTGTGGTTTCCCTGTGCCCCCTCAAGGGAACCCCTGACATCTTGTCTCTCATCCTCCCCCCAGAGCCTCTGCCACTTGGTGTCCCCCCAATCCCAATCCCTCCATCCCCTTCTTTTCTCCCCGCCTCCTCCCCCACAGAGCCCCTGAACTTTTGTCCTGTGAAGGATGATTTATTTGCTTATATTCTCTGTATGAAATTACATTGTGAAATATCAAGCAGGATGCCGAATTACTAAGATATGTAATATGTGAAAGTGATGATAATGTTTAAATGATTTAGTTTCGTGCTGTACCCCTGCCCAATATTCCCTTACCCTGGGGGGTGGGGCACTTGAACGGCACCAGTCACACAGACACAACCTATACCTGTGTGACCGGCTCCTGTATAAACCAATGAGCGCTTTCCTTTGTAGTGGGAAGTGGGATGGTGAAGAGCGGAAAGTGCCAGAGGTTGAAGGGGTAGTCTCACCATAACAACTTATCACCTTTCTACAGGATAGGTGATAAGTGTTTGGTCGCTGTGGGTACCCACACTGGTACTCTCACCGATCACAAGAACGGGGGTCCTGAGTACCCTGTATGAATGATGCTGCAGTCAAGAATGCGCTCTGCCGTTCCATTTATTTTCTATGGGAGTGACGGAAATAGCCGAGTTCCCCCACTGAAAAAAAATAATAATAATGCTTTGTGCAAGGACAAACCTACAGGTCTGTAAACTGCTGCCGTTTTAAGGGGTTTTCCTATCTTAGACATTTATGGCATATCCACGGCATATACCATAAGTGTCTTACAGATTTGGGTCCCATCCCCAGAATGAGGGTCCTCAACCCCATCCCAGACAGCCGTGTAAACCAGCGCCGATCAACGAGACAGCCGTGTAAATGAGCGCCGATCAACAAGACAGCCGTGTAAATGAGCGCCGATCAACAAGACAGCCGTGTAAATGAGCGCCGATCAACGAGACAGCCGTGTAAATGAGCGCCGATCAACAAGACAGCCGTGTAAATGAGCGCCGATCAACGAGACATCCGTGTAAATGAGCGCCGATCAACAAGACAGCCGTGTAAATGAGCGCCGATCAATGACACAGCCATGTAAACCAGCGCCGATCAATGAGACAGCCGTGTAAACCAGCGCCGATCAACGAGACAGCCGTGTAAACCAGCGCCGATCAACGAGACAGCCGTGTAAACCAGCGCCGATCAACGAGACAGCCGTGTAAACCAGCGCCGATCAACGAGACAGCCGTGTAAACCAGCGCCGATCAATGAGACAGCCGTGTAAACCAGCGCCGATCAATGACACAGCCGTGTAAACCAGCGCCGATCAACGAGACAGCCGTGTAAACCAGCGCCGATCAATGACACAGCCGTGTAAACCAGCGCCGATCAATGAGACAGCCGTGTAAACCAGCGCCGATCAATGACACAGCTGTGTAAACCAGCGCCGATCAATGACACAGCTGTGTAAACTAGCGCCGATCAATGACACAGCCGTGTAAACCAGCGCCGATCAATGACACAGCCGTGTAAACCAGCGCCGATCAATGACACAGCCGTGTAAACCAGCGCCGTTCAACGAGACAGCCGTGTAAACCAGCGCCGATCAACGAGACAGCCGTGTAAACCAGCGCCGATCAATGACACAGCCGTGTAAACCAGTGCCGTTCAACGAGACAGCCGTGTAAACCAGCGCCGATCAATGAGACAGCCGTGTAAACCAGCGCCGGTCAATGAGACAGCCGTGTAAACCAGCGCCGATCAATGAGACAGCCGTGTAAACCAGCGCCGATCAATGACACAGCCGTGTAAACCAGCGCCGTTCAACGAGACAGCCGTGTAAACCAGCGCCGAGCAACGAGACAGCCGTGTAAACCAGCGCCAATCAATGACACAGCCGTGTAAACCTGCGCCGATCAATGACACAGCCGTGTAAACGATCGCCGATCTACGAGACAGCCGTGTAAATGAGCGCCGATCAATGAGACAGCCGTGTAAATGATCGCCGATCAACGAGACAGCCGTGTAAACCAGCGCCGTTCAACGAGACAGCCGTGTAAGCCAGCGCCGATCAACGAGACAGCCGTGTAAACCGGCGCCGATCAATGACACAGCCGTGTAAACCAGCGCCATTCAACGAGACAGCCGTGTAAGCCAGCGCCAATCAACGAGACAGCCGTGTAAACCGGCGCCGTTCAACGAGACAGCCGTGTAAACCAGCGCCGATCAACGAGACGGCCGTGTAAAACAGCGCCGTTAAACGAGACAGCCGTGTAAACCAGCGCCGATCAATGACACAGCCATGTAAACCAGCGCCGATCAATGAGACAGCCGTGTAAACCAGCGCCGATCAATGACACAGCCGTGTAAACCAGCGCCGTTCAACGAGACAGCCGTGTAAACCAGCGCCGGTCAATGAGACAGCCGTGTAAACCAGCGCCGATCAATGACACAGCCATGTAAACCAGCGACGATCAATGACACAGCCGTGTAAACCAGCGCCGATCAATGACACAGCCGTGTAAACCAGCGCCGATCAATGAGACAGCCGTGTAAACCAGCGCCGATCAATGAGACAGCCGTGTAAACCAGCGCCGTTCAATGAGACAGCCGTGTAAACCAGCGCCGATCAACGAGACAGCCGTGTAAACCAGCGCCAATCAATGACACAGCCATGTAAACCAGCGCCGTTCAACGAGACAGCCGTGTAAACTAGCGCCGATCAATGAGACAGCCGTGTAAACCAGCGCCGATCAATGACACAGCCGTGTAAACCAGCGCCGATCAATGAGACAGCCGTGTAAACCAGCGCCGATCAATGACACAGCCGTATAAACGATCGCCGTTCAACGAGACAGCCGTGTAAACCAGCGCCGATCAACGAGACAGCCGTGTAAACCAGCGCCGTTAAACGAGACAGCCGTGTAAACCAGCGCCGATCAATGACACAGCCATGTAAACCAGCGCCGTTCAACGAGACAGCCGTGTAAACCAGCGCCGATCAATGAGACAGCCGTGTAAACCAGCGCCGATCAATGACACAGCCATGTAAACCAGCGCCGATCAATGACACAGCCGTGTAAACCAGCGCCGATCAATGACACAGCCGTGTAAACCAGCGCCGATCAATGAGACAGCCGTGTAAACCAGCGCCGATCAATGAGACAGCCGTGTAAACCAGCGCCGTTCAACGAGACAGCTGTGTAAACCAGCGCTGATCAACGAGACAGCCGTGTAAACCAGCGCCGATCAATGACACAGCCGTGTAAACCAGCGCCGATCAATGACACAGCGGTGTAAACCAGCGCCGATCAATGACACAGCCGTGTAAACCAGCGCCGATCAATGACACAGCCGTGTAAACCAGCGCCGATCAATGACACAGCCGTGTAAACTAGCGCCGATCAATGACACAGCCGTGTAAACCAGCGCCGATCAATGACACAGCCGTGTAAACCAGCGCCGTTCAACGAGACAGCCGTGTAAGCCAGCGCCAATCAACGAGACAGCCGTGTAAACCGGCGCCGTTCAACGAGACAGCCGTGTAAACCAGCGCCGATCAACGAGACAGCCGTGTAAACCAGCGCCGTTAAACGAGACAGCCGTGTAAACCAGCGCCGATCAATGACACAGCCGTGTAAACCAGCGCCGATCAATGAGACAGCCGTGTAAACCAGCGCCGATAAATGACACAGCCGTGTAAACCAGCGCCGTTCAACGAGACAGCCGTGTAAACCAGCGCCGATCAATGAGACAGCCGTGTAAACCAGCACCGATCAATGACACAGCCGTGTAAACCAGCGCCGATCAATGACACAGCCGTGTAAACCAGCGCCGTTCAACGAGACAGCCGTGTAAACCAGCGCCGATCAATGAGACAGCCGTGTAAACCAGCACCGATCAATGACACAGCCGTGTAAACCAGCGCCGATCAATGACACAGCCGTGTAAACCAGCGCCGTTCAATGAGACAGCCGTGTAAACCAGCGCCGATAAATGACACAGCCGTGTAAACCAGCGCCGTTCAACGAGACAGCCGTGTAAACCAGCGCCGATCAATGACACAGCCGTGTAAACCAGCGCCGATCAATGAGACAGCCGTGTAAACCAGCGCCGATCAATGACACAGCTGTGTAAACCAGCGCCGATCAATGACACAGCTGTGTAAACTAGCGCCGATCAATGACACAGCCGTGTAAACCAGCGCCGATCAATGACACAGCCGTGTAAACCAGCGCCGATCAATGACACAGCCGTGTAAACCAGCGCCGTTCAACGAGACAGCTGTGTAAACCAGCGCCGATCAACGAGACAGCCGTGTAAACCAGCGCCGATCAATGACACAGCCGTGTAAACCAGTGCCGTTCAACGAGACAGCCGTGTAAACCAGCGCCGATCAATGAGACAGCCGTGTAAACCAGCGCCGGTCAATGACACAGCCGTGTAAACCAGCGCCGATCAATGAGACAGCCGTGTAAACCAGCGCCGATCAATGACACAGCCGTGTAAACCAGCGCCGTTCAACGAGACAGCCGTGTAAATCAGCGCCGAGCAACGAGACAGCCGTGTAAACCAGCGCCAATCAATGACACAGCCGTGTAAACCTGCGCCGATCAATGACACAGCCGTGTAAACGATCGCCGATCTACGAGACAGCCGTGTAAATGAGCGCCGATCAATGAGACAGCCGTGTAAATGATCGCCGATCAACGAGACAGCCGTGTAAACCAGCGCCGTTCAACGAGACAGCCGTGTAAGCCAGCGCCGATCAACGAGACAGCCGTGTAAACCGGCGCCGATCAATGACACAGCCGTGTAAACCAGCGCCATTCAACGAGACAGCCGTGTAAGCCAGCGCCAATCAACGAGACAGCCGTGTAAACCGGCGCCGTTCAACGAGACAGCCGTGTAAACCAGCGCCGATCAACGAGACGGCCGTGTAAAACAGCGCCGTTAAACGAGACAGCCGTGTAAACCAGCGCCGATCAATGACACAGCCGTGTAAACCAGCGCCGATCAATGACACAGCCATGTAAACCAGCGACGATCAATGACACAGCCGTGTAAACCAGCGCCGATCAATGACACAGCCGTGTAAACCAGCGCCGATCAATGAGACAGCCGTGTAAACCAGCGCCGATCAATGAGACAGCCGTGTAAACCAGCGCCGTTCAATGAGACAGCCGTGTAAACCAGCGCCGATCAACGAGACAGCCGTGTAAACCAGCGCCAATCAATGACACAGCCATGTAAACCAGCGCCGTTCAACGAGACAGCCGTGTAAACTAGCGCCGATCAATGAGACAGCCGTGTAAACCAGCGCCGATCAATGACACAGCCGTGTAAACCAGCGCCGATCAATGAGACAGCCGTGTAAACCAGCGCCGATCAATGACACAGCCGTGTAAACGATCGCCGTTCAACGAGACAGCCGTGTAAACCAGCGCCGATCAACGAGACAGCCGTGTAAACCAGCGCCGTTAAACGAGACAGCCGTGTAAACCAGCGCCGATCAATGACACAGCCATGTAAACCAGCGCCGTTCAACGAGACAGCCGTGTAAACCAGCGCCGATCAATGAGACAGCCGTGTAAACCAGCGCCGATCAATGACACAGCCATGTAAACCAGCGCCGATCAATGACACAGCCGTGTAAACCAGCGCCGATCAATGACACAGCCGTGTAAACCAGCGCCGATCAATGAGACAGCCGTGTAAACCAGCGCCGATCAATGAGACAGCCGTGTAAACCAGCGCCGTTCAACGAGACAGCTGTTTAAACCAGCGCTGATCAACGAGACAGCCGTGTAAACCAGCGCCGATCAATGACACAGCCGTGTAAACCAGCGCCGATCAATGACACAGCGGTGTAAACCAGCGCCGATCAATGACACAGCCGTGTAAACCAGCGCTGATCAATGACACAGCCGTGTAAACCAGCGCCGATCAATGACACAGCCGTGTAAACTAGCGCCGATCAATGACACAGCCGTGTAAACCAGCGCCGATCAATGACACAGCCGTGTAAACCAGCGCCGTTCAACGAGACAGCCGTGTAAGCCAGCGCCAATCAACGAGACAGCCGTGTAAACCGGCGCCGTTCAACGAGACAGCCGTGTAAACCAGCGCCGATCAACGAGACAGCCGTGTAAACCAGCGCCGTTAAACGAGACAGCCGTGTAAACCAGCGCCGATCAATGACACAGCCGTGTAAACCAGCGCCGATCAATGAGACAGCCGTGTAAACCAGCGCCGATAAATGACACAGCCGTGTAAACCAGCGCCGTTCAACGAGACAGCCGTGTAAACCAGCGCCGATCAATGAGACAGCCGTGTAAACCAGCACCGATCAATGACACAGCCGTGTAAACCAGCGCCGATCAATGACACAGCCGTGTAAACCAGCGCCGTTCAACGAGACAGCCGTGTAAACCAGCGCCGATCAATGAGACAGCCGTGTAAACCAGCACCGATCAATGACACAGCCGTGTAAACCAGCGCCGATCAATGACACAGCCGTGTAAACCAGCGCCGTTCAATGAGACAGCCGTGTAAACCAGCGCCGATAAATGACACAGCCGTGTAAACCAGCGCCGTTCAACGAGACAGCCGTGTAAACCAGCGCCGATCAATGACACAGCCGTGTAAACCAGCGCCGATCAATGAGACAGCCGTGTAAACCAGCGCCGATCAATGACACAGCTGTGTAAACCAGCGCCGATCAATGACACAGCTGTGTAAACTAGCGCCGATCAATGACACAGCCGTGTAAACCAGCGCCGATCAATGACACAGCCGTGTAAACCAGCGCCGATCAATGACACAGCCGTGTAAACCAGCGCCGTTCAACGAGACAGCTGTGTAAACCAGCGCCGATCAACGAGACAGCCGTGTAAACCAGCGCCGATCAATGACACAGCCGTGTAAACCAGTGCCGTTCAACGAGACAGCCGTGTAAACCAGCGCCGATCAATGAGACAGCCGTGTAAACCAGCGCCGGTCAATGAGACAGCCGTGTAAACCAGCGCCGATCAATGAGACAGCCGTGTAAACCAGCGCCGATCAATGACACAGCCGTGTAAACCAGCGCCGTTCAACGAGACAGCCGTGTAAACCAGCGCCGAGCAACGAGACAGCCGTGTAAACCAGCGCCAATCAATGACACAGCCGTGTAAACCTGCGCCGATCAATGACACAGCCGTGTAAACGATCGCCGATCTACGAGACAGCCGTGTAAATGAGCGCCGATCAATGAGACAGCCGTGTAAATGATCGCCGATCAACGAGAGAGCCGTGTAAACCAGCGCCGTTCAACGAGACAGCCGTGTAAGCCAGCGCCGATCAACGAGACAGCCGTGTAAACCGGCGCCGATCAATGACACAGCCGTGTAAACCAGCGCCATTCAACGAGACAGCCGTGTAAGCCAGCGCCAATCAACGAGACAGCCGTGTAAACCGGCGCCGTTCAACGAGACAGCCGTGTAAACCAGCGCCGATCAACGAGACGGCCGTGTAAAACAGCGCCGTTAAACGAGACAGCCGTGTAAACCAGCGCCGATCAATGACACAGCCGTGTAAACCAGCGCCGTTCAACGAGACAGCCGTGTAAACCAGCGCCGGTCAATGAGACAGCCGTGTAAACCAGCGCCGATCAATGACACAGCCATGTAAACCAGCGACGATCAATGACACAGCCGTGTAAACCAGCGCCGATCAATGACACAGCCGTGTAAACCAGCGCCGATCAATGAGACAGCCGTGTAAACCAGCGCCGATCAATGAGACAGCCGTGTAAACCAGCGCCGTTCAATGAGACAGCCGTGTAAACCAGCGCCGATCAACGAGACAGCCGTGTAAACCAGCGCCAATCAATGACACAGCCATGTAAACCAGCGCCGTTCAACGAGACAGCCGTGTAAACTAGCGCCGATCAATGAGACAGCCGTGTAAACCAGCGCCGATCAATGACACAGCCGTGTAAACCAGCGCCGATCAATGAGACAGCCGTGTAAACCAGCGCCGATCAATGACACAGCCGTGTAAACGATCGCCGTTCAACGAGACAGCCGTGTAAACCAGCGCCGATCAACGAGACAGCCGTGTAAACCAGCGCCGTTAAACGAGACAGCCGTGTAAACCAGCGCCGATCAATGACACAGCCATGTAAACCAGCGCCGTTCAACGAGACAGCCGTGTAAACCAGCGCCGATCAATGAGACAGCCGTGTAAACCAGCGCCGATCAATGACACAGCCGTGTAAACCAGCGCCGATCAATGACACAGCCGTGTAAACCAGCGCCGATCAATGACACAGCCGTGTAAACCAGCGCCGATCAATGAGACAGCCGTGTAAACCAGCGCCGATCAATGAGACAGCCGTGTAAACCAGCGCCGTTCAACGAGACAGCTGTGTAAACCAGCGCTGATCAACGAGACAGCCGTGTAAACCAGCGCCGATCAATGACACAGCCGTGTAAACCAGCGCCGATCAATGACACAGCGGTGTAAACCAGCGCCGATCAATGACACAGCCGTGTAAACCAGCGCCGATCAATGACACAGCCGTGTAAACCAGCGCCGATCAATGACACAGCCGTGTAAACTAGCGCCGATCAATGACACAGCCGTGTAAACCAGCGCCGATCAATGACACAGCCGTGTAAACCAGCGCCGTTCAACGAGACAGCCGTGTAAGCCAGCGCCAATCAACGAGACAGCCGTGTAAACCGGCGCCGTTCAACGAGACAGCCGTGTAAACCAGCGCCGATCAACGAGACAGCCGTGTAAACCAGCGCCGTTAAACGAGACAGCCGTGTAAACCAGCGCCGATCAATGACACAGCCGTGTAAACCAGCGCCGATCAATGAGACAGCCGTGTAAACCAGCGCCGATAAATGACACAGCCGTGTAAACCAGCGCCGTTCAACGAGACAGCCGTGTAAACCAGCGCCGATCAATGAGACAGCCGTGTAAACCAGCACCGATCAATGACACAGCCGTGTAAACCAGCGCCGATCAATGACACAGCCGTGTAAACCAGCGCCGTTCAACGAGACAGCCGTGTAAACCAGCGCCGATCAATGAGACAGCCGTGTAAACCAGCACCGATCAATGACACAGCCGTGTAAACCAGCGCCGATCAATGACACAGCCGTGTAAACCAGCGCCGATCAATGAGACAGCCGTGTAAACCAGCGCCGTTCAACGAGACAGCCGTGTAAACCAGCGCCGATCAACGAGACAGCCGTGTAAACCAGCGCCGATCAATGACACAGCCGTGTAAACCAGCGCCGTTCAACGAGACAGCCGTGTAAAACAGCGCCGATCAACGAGACAGCCGTGTAAACCAGCGCCGATCAATGACACAGCCGTGTAAACCAGCGCCGTTCAACGAGACAGCCGTGTAAACCAGCGCCGATCAACGAGACAGCCGTGTAAACCAGCGCCGATCAATGACACAGCCGTGTAAACCAGCGCCGTTCAACGAGACAGCCGTGTAAACCAGCGCCGATCAACGAGACAGCCGTGTAAACCAGCGCCGATCAATGACACAGCCGTGTAAACCAGCGCCGTTCAATGAGACAGCCGTGTAAACCAGCGCCGATCAATGAGACAGCCGTGTAAACCAGCGCCGATCAATGACACAGCTGTGTAAACCAGCGCCGATCAATGAGACAGCCGTGTAAACCAGCGCCGTTCAACGAGACAGCCGTGTAAACCAGCGCCGATCAATGACACAGCCGTGTAAACCAGCGCCGATCAATGAGACAGCCGTGTAAACCAGCGCCGATCAATGACACAGCCGTGTAAACCAGCGCCGTTCAACGAGACAGCCGTGTAAACCAGCGCCGATCAATGAGACAGCCGTGTAAACCAGCACCGATCAATGACACAGCCGTGTAAACCAGCGCCGATCAATGACACAGCCGTGTAAACCAGCGCCGATCAATGAGACAGCCGTGTAAACCAGCGCCGTTCTACGAGACAGCCGTGTAAACCAGCGCCGATCAACGAGACAGCCGTGTAAACCAGCGCCGATCAATGACACAGCCGTGTAAACCAGCGCCGTTCAACGAGACAGCCGTGTAAACCAGCGCCGATCAACGAGACAGCCGTGTAAACCAGCGCCGATCAATGACACAGCCGTGTAAACCAGCGCCGTTCAATGAGACAGCCGTGTAAACCAGCGCCGATCAATGACACAGCTGTGTAAACCAGCGCCGATCAATGAGACAGCCGTGTAAACCAGCGCCGATCAATGACACAGCCGTGTAAACGATCGCCGATCAACGAGACAGCCGTGTAAATGAGCGCCGATCAATGAGACAGCCGTGTAAACGATCGCCGATCAACGAGACAGCCGTGTAAACCAGCGCCGATCAACGAGACAGCCGTGTAAACCAGTGCCGATCAATGAGACAGCCGTGTAAACCAGCGCCGATCAACGAGACAGCCGTGTAAACCAGCGCCGATCAATGACACAGCCGTGTAAACCAGCGCCGATCAATGACACAGCCGTGTAAACCAGCGCCTATCAATGACACAGCCGTGTAAACCAGCGCCGATCAAAGACACAGCCGTGTAAACCAGCGCCGATCAATGACACAGCTGTGTAAACCAGCGCCGATCAACGACACAGCCGTGTAAACCAGCGCCGATCAATGACACAGCCGTGTAAACCAGCGCCGATCAACGAGACAGCCGTGTAAACCAGCGCTGATCAATGACGCAGCCGTGTAAACCAGCGCCGATCAACGAGACAGCCGTGTAAACCAGCGCCGATCAATGACACAGCCGTGTAAACCAGCGCCGTTCAACGAGACAGCCGTGTAAACCAGCGCCGATCAATGACACAGCCGTGTAAACCAGCGCCGATCAATGACACAGCCGTGTAAACCAGCGCCGATCAATGACACAGCCGTGTAAACCAGCGCCGATCAATGACACAGCCGTGTAAACCAGCGCCGATCAATGACACAGCCGTGTAAACCAGCGCCGATCAATGACACAGCCGTGTAAACCAGCGCCGATCAATGACACAGCCGTGTAAACCAGCGCCGATCAATGACACAGCCGTGTAAACTAGCGCCGTTCAACGAGACAGCCGTGTAAGCCAGCGCCGATCAATGAGACAGCCGTGTAAGCCAGCGCCGATCAACGAGACAGCCGTGTAAACCAGCGCCGATCAATGACACAGCCGTGTAAACCAGCGCCGATCAATGACACAGCCGTGTAAATGAGCGCCGATCAAAGAGACAGCCGTGTAAACCAGCGCCGATCAATGACCCAGCTCGTTGATCGGCGCTCGTTTGCTCCTTTCACAAGGAGCTATGGATGGGGATGAGGTGTCTCATTGATCGGCGCTCGTTTACACGGCCCATGTCGGAACGTGTAACAGGACCCTAAGGCCGGGTTCACACAGGACGGATATGCTGTGTAAAAACCACGCAGCGTATCCAACCTGGAACCCGCAGGACTTTCCGTCCTAAATCGGTGGTGTGATTTTTCAGACGGAAATTCTGCTGCTTAATTAAGCGCACCCCCTCCCTCCTCTGACGTTCGCTCCGGCCTCCCTAGATGACGTTTCAGGCCATGTGACACTGCAGCCTGTCATTGGCTGCAGAGGTCACATGGGATGCAACGTCACCCCGAGACTGCAGGAAGGAGGAGGGCTTTCTGGGTAAGTATGATTTTTTTTATTTCTTCCGGCGTTGCGATTTTTGCGGCATAACCTCTGCTATTATGCCGCAAAAGTCGCAACGCTTGGCTTTGTGTTGCGGGTTTTGCATGAATTCAATGGGGAAAACCTGCAACGGAAAATCAACAAAAACGCACCGCAGGTCAAGTTATTACGCGGGGACCCGGCCTTAGAAACCAACTTCAGTGGCATTCAGCTATCAAGAGCTTTCCTGACTGACTCCAGAAGGGGAGGGGCTTGTTATATTACTGGTAGTCACCGGGAAATTGGACCAGTGCAGATTGAGGTAACATTTTTAATAGTTACTGGGCATAAGACAGTATTATCCCCCGTGACCACACAGCGCTGTAAAAAGCCGGTCACTGCTGGACTGGCAAGAGCCCTCAACAAACATGGCGGCGATATAACGCCTGCTCTATCACTATGACAACAGGCTGCGTGGTTACGTACTTGCGAATGCGCAGTAGTAAGTCGCTCTAGCGTCCTGGGCAGGGTCTGCGCATGCCCAGACTGAGTTTGGTGTCGGTGAAGTAACGTCGGTAAAGTCAGCGATGACGAGAATCAGGGTGGGTGCGGGGGACGAGGAGCAGGGAGCAGCCCAGGTAAATGCCGGGACTGTACCCTTTATCATGCGCCTAAACGGCATATAGATTAGGTGTCCGTTTTTTCACATAATATTTTGCATGCGTGAAAATTCTGTCTTCCTTACAGCTTCCACTAGGCGGCGCACACAGCACACATACTGTATTTATACAGCTCCTATTGAAGTCAATGGGAGTATTATTAGTACATATGTGGCGAGCTCCCCCTAGTGGCAGCTAGCAGTATCCTTAGAGGAAGACTTGGCTGCTCTGCTGAAAGTCTCAGGCTCTGTTCACACGACGTGTATTTCATGCGTATTTTGTCGCATTTTACGCACCAAAATACTCGTCAAAAAACGCTGGATTGAGTTTCCCATTGACATCATTGTGAAAGTGCGCCGTTAGTACATACGTCATTTTTTTACACCAGCGTATTAAAAAACGCTCCATGTTTCCAAGTTTTTAGTTGATTTTTTTTTCACCTGCGACCATTGAATCTAATTCAAGGTCGGCTGGCAAAAAACGTGGCGAAAAACGCTCAGAAACGAGCGCACGTGGTTTTTTTGTGCCTCCCATTGATTTCAAGGTGGTCAGAGGCAGAAACCATGGCAACAAAGGACATGCCGCTTTCTTAGCGAGTAGCTAAAAGCCGCCCGGGGAAAAAAAACTGCCCTGCCTCCATTTAAAATCAAAGGGGGACGATATTGGCCATTTTTTGGCACTGATTCCGATGCGGTTTCCGCATCAAAATCGGCGCCATTTAATTTTTTTTGTGTGAACTGACCCTTAGAGATCTTGCCTCTTTTGAGAGAGACCTGGAGAGTAGGCAAGAAAAAACATCATATATGTGAATCGCCGCACTATTCCGTCACCGTTATCATGCAGACACGGCAGTTGTGCCCGCATTCTCATCCATGTGTGGCGCACAGATTGGTGGAATCTCAGATCCTGCCCGTGTGACCCGTCAGGTGCCACAACCAAGAGTCAAACAAAGGGGCTCCCTATGTGACGCCACCGTCAAGCCTGGCGTTGCTATCGCCAAAGCTGACGGTTTTAAAGTGATGGCCCAGGGCCTAGCAAAGGGCCCGGATCTATCCTGACGTCTGTTCGGGCATATTTTAGGTGCGGCCGGCCAGATTCCTGTGCGTTTTATATCCGTCGGCTACAATAAATTGTAAAATATAGGTAAGACTAACCATTCTATAGTGAAAAGGTCTGAAACTTTCAAATATACCGTTTCGGTTCCTGACTATCTGCTTGCTGTCAGTGAATGGAATTGTTCTGTTTTACATTTAGAGGATGGCATGACATATTATATTGTCATATCACGTCGGGGTAGGCAATTCTCTATTAAAAAAAAAAAAGCCTTTACGTATCTGGCATCGCCGTAATCGAACGGTAAAGGTAACGTGTTTACACCGCACGGGAACGGCAACAATATAAGACGAGAAAACAATGGCGGAATAGCCGTTTTTTATGTTTTCATACTTTTGCACAGCAATGTTTTATGGGAAATGCGCTATTTTTATGTCGCCGCACGCCGAGAACCATAACTTTTTTATTTTTCGTAGTCGTGTTCAGTTGACAGCTTGTGTTTGAACCCATTCATTTCTACACGCCACGGACGCCTTTCTGTATATTTACGGATGTGTGTTGGGGCCGTAGAAATGATTCGCAGAAAATAGAACAAGTCTTATTCCCGTCTGCAATTGCGGCATCGGCTCGCTCATTGTAGTCTATGGGCGTGTGCAAAATTGCGGGCGGCTGCGGATTGTCCGTAATTGCGTAGGTATTGCTATTCGACGGCAGGGGAATCCCCAAGAAAATGGCGCCTGAGCGATCATGTGACCTTTTTCATGGGGATGGGTCGTGTTGGTGACGTCATTTGTAGCCTCGATACACAGAAGCGCCAGTACAAGGGCCACACACTTTGTATTACTTCTGTTCTCCCTTATAGAAAGAGTCGATATGACCCTCTCAAAGTAGAGGCCCCTTCTACGGGGTTTCTGATTGGACACGGCAGACCCGATTACAGCTTAATATGTTATTGTACAGGAATTTGAACATGAGGTGGTCATACGATGTGAAGACGGTACCGTGGACCCGACCTTGTACTCAGGGGACCACAAAGAATCTTTTGGAGATGAGAAGATCAGCAGTCCCATGACCAAACGGATACTAAACCTCACCCTCCGGATCATCTACCTGCTGACTGGAGAGGTAAGGGAATCCTGACCGCAGAGGTGATTGGTTCTGGGAAGGTCACATGATGTTTATCTGTAATCCTGACTGGAAGGTGATTGGTTCTGGGAAGGTCACATGATGTTTATCTGTAATCCTGACTGGAAGGTGATTAGTTCTGGGAAGGTCACATGATGTTTATCTGTAATCCTGACCACAGAGGTGATTGGTTCTGGGAAGGTCACATGATGTATATTTGTAATCCTGACTGCAGGGGTGATTGGTTCTGGGAAGGTCACATGATGTTTATCCATATTACTAAAGCAGAATCCTGACCGGAAGGTGATTGGTTCTGGGAAGGTGACATGATGTATATCTGTAATCCTGACCGCAGAGGTGATTGGTTCTGGGAAGGTCACATGATGTATATCTGTAATCCTGACCGCAGAGGTGATTGGTTCTGGGAAGGTCAAATGATGTATATCTGTAATCCTGACTGGAAGGTGATTGGTTCTGCGAAGGTCACATGATGTATATCTGTAATCCTGACCGCAGAGGTGATTGGTTCTGGGAAGGTCACATGATGTATATCTGTAATCCTGACCGCAGAGGTGATTGTTCTGGGAAGGTCAAATGATGTATATCTGTAATCCTGACTGGAAGGTGATTGGTTCTGCGAAGGTCACATGGTGTTTATCTGTAATCCTGACCGCAGAGGTGATTGTTCTGGGAAGGTCAAATGATGTATATATGTAATCCTGACTGGAAGGTGATTGGTTCTGCGAAGGTCACATGGTGTTTATCTGTATTATCATGAATTTCACAGTCACAGCAGGGGGTCTTGGCACCTTATTAGCACTTGGTCGTAGCTTTTGAACGGTTTGCGTTTTGTGGCGTTTCGGTGACGTGTGAACCTGTAATATTGTGCGGTTACGATCTTAATCACCCAGGACTATGTGCCACTGACTGATGGTGAACACGTCGCACAAAGCATCAGTCCCCAGCCCGGGGGATCAGTCAGCGCCCTCACTCCCTTTACTGAACCTCCATCACCGATCCATAAGAGGAAGAATGATGAGAAGATCCTGGAACTCATCAACAACATCATCCATCTTCTTACCGGAGAGGTGAGCGCCGCCGAGACGCCGTACCGCCATGTTTGTAATTGACCTTTGTGCATTGTAAAGTTCTTTATCGTGTACCTGAACTTTCATAAAAATTTTGACATGTCAGAAGTTTTGATTGGTGAGAGTCCAAGCACCTAGACCCCCCCTCCCCCCACCCCGTTCTCTAAAAACGAAGCGGCAGAAGCACTCAGGTGAGCGCTGTGCCGCTTCGGTTCTGATCGCCTTTCCTCGGAGCGGTGTAGGGACTCATAGACTTTCTATTGAACCCGTACACCAATTTCTCGCCTTTCCGAGAAGACGATCAGAAACAAAGCGGATCAGAGATCAAGTCCATCACACACCAGAATCGGCATTGCATTGCGCCAAAAAAAAAGCCACAAATGACACTCCATGGAAGAGAAAAGTCTCTAGTAAAAGAATCAGTCCTATAATTCAGTTTACGCCTGATTTACGTGGAATTACACAGGGTACAAAGTTGCGTGTAGCAGGGTTTGCGGCCATTAAGGGGTTAAAGACGATCATCCTCTGCTCCGATAATAACACGTTTTTTTTTATCCTATCTGATCATGTAGGGATGGAAGTTTCCGGAAAGATGCCCACATTGCCCGGATCATTCTGGAGGATCATCAGGTAATTCACATATATCCGGGTTCAGCAAACATTTCAGTGCTCCGGCTGTTCTGAAACTACAACTCTCATCATGGGAATATTAGATGTCTCCAACATTAGTATAGTGGTAATGTGACCAAAACAGATCGCCATCGTTAGGCTATGTTCACACGTGGCGGAATTGCTGAAAATGTTTCCGGACGGATTTGTGGGTGGAAAAGTCGCGCCGTTAATAAAATTCCTCCACATGCTGCGGGAAATTTCCGTTAGGAAATTGACCTGTAGTGCGAGTTTTTTGAAACCGCGGCCTGTGAATTTATGCTGCGGAATAGAGTTCAAAGGGAAAATCTGCAATAAATGGCAAATGATCCATTTTCTGCCACGGAACGGCAGATTTTTTTTTTTTAAAGGACTATATTTACCCCCAAGGCGCTCCATCGAGCCCCGTCCTTACATCCCGTGCTGACCTCTTTTGATCCAACTTTCTGGGATATCCCTTTTCCGTTATGACCGCTGCAATTGTGGCGAGACGTCATTCCAGGAGGCCGCTCAACACAGACCAGGTGGGGGAGCAGGGACTCTCCGCTATGGCAGCGCCAAGGACGGTGAATATGGTTGTTTTTTTTATTTTTTAAATCCCCCCTCTACGTTCCTCTTCTGCTAGACGGTGGAGAATCTGTCCAAATCAAACACGATTAGGTGCGGCTTTCAGCCAGAATTCCCTGTGGGATCTGGGTCGGATTTGCTGCAGCGTTTACTGCAGCAAACCAACCTGTGTGGACATCTTAAGGAGAACCTTTCACCTCCCCATACACGTGCAGCATGTAATGGGGAGGGCTGCACAAACCCTGGGGCACTTTTCATTTTTTCCCTACCCTCCTCCGTTATTTAGATATCGGTGCCGTTATATTTGGCGCCCGATATTTAAATAACTCCCTGAACTGTCAATGGGGCGTGTAATGGCAAGGAGGCGTGTTACTATGGCTGTGACACTGTCCAATCAGCAAGAGCTAAAGGGAGGAGAGCGTGTGTGCGCGCACGCTCTCACTCTTCAGCTCTCAGCAGACCAGGACAAGACTGTGATCTCTTGTGAGAGAACGCAGTCTTGTCCTTGTCTGCCGAGAGCTGACGAGTTAGTGAGAGTGTGCCCGCGCGCACACTCTCCTCCATCTCTTGCTGTGGCATTGTCCGTAGCTGATTGGACAGTGTCACAGCGAAGTTACAAGCCCCATTGACTGTTCAGCGGGATATTTAAATATTGGGCGCCAAATATAACGGCACCAATATCTAAATAATGGAGGAGGGTATGGAAAACATTTAAAGTGCCCCAGGGTTTGTGCAGCCCTGCCCATTACATGCTGGGCAGGTGAAAGGTTCTCTTTAGGGTGGCCACACACATTCAATCGGCCGACAGTTATTTCTCACAACTCGCCCATAAACATGCACGTTCAATAAGGGGAGGAAAATAAGCCGGACGCCTACCAATGGGAAGGAAGGATCAGGCATGTTCAAACCTTGCATACCCGATCCTTCTTTCTCTCGACAAGTGCAGTGGGGGGATATTTGCCATCAGGGAGAGTTGGGTGGCCAACGGACACATTAGATCGTTGGCCAATCCGTCTGAAATCGGCGATTTAGTGCCGTTGCCACGTAAGGCACCAAAATGCTACTGTTTGGGGAATGTTGATGTAAAACATGGTCACGCCGCGTATACTAGAGAGGGAACCGCTCCTTGCAGGGGCTTTCTGCTCTGGTTCATATAGGACAGTCCCAGGGACATCCCTATGCCTTAAAGGGGTTGTCCGGGCACGGGACTGTTTTTTCATACTGATGACCTATCCACGGGATATTTCATCAATATATGATCGGTGGCGGTTCGACACCAGGACCCCATACCAATCAGCTGCTCCGGCTGCCTCCAGGCACCAGATATCCGTGCCGGAAGCAGGTGGTTCCGGTCACAGTATAGTGGCCGTACTGCATCTCTGCTCCTATTCAAGTGTCCTAAAACGAATACTACAAAATTGTACAATTGTGCTTATCTTCCATAGGTGGCACTGCCAAATCGAATACCGCAGAAGAATCGCCCAACACTGAAAGCCCCAACCATTTTACAACAAACCAATTAAGAAACATTGAAAAAATCTCGCAGTGCGGGAGAAGCGGCATTCCAGACAAAAACATTTCAACCAAATGCACTCCGACCGAATACCCCTCCGCTGAGGCGGCAGGAAAACCCAACGTGAACGAGAGCGCAGAAACGGCCAACAGTAAATCCACACAGACTGAATGCGCGTCTCCCTACATCCTAGTTTGTAGTACAGAGAGTAGCGCTCTAAAACAACGAGCATCGCGTAATAAAGTCCGAGCTTGTACTAAAAACCGTGATAAGAAATCGAGTGCCGCTATTGTGACATCATTTGAGTGCTCCATGTGTTTTGGGATTTTTTCGAGTGACTCTGAGCTTCTTAAACATCAATCGGAGCACATGGAAAAGGAAACGGCATGCACGGTGTGCGGGAAACTCTTTTCTTGTAGGTCGCGCCTCGCAAGGCATCGAAAGATCCACACCGGGGAGAAATTGTTCCTGTGTTCAGAGTGCGGCAAATGTTTCACCCTGAAATCTGCTCTTCTGAGGCACCAAATGATCCACACTGGGGAGAGGCCATTTGCATGTTCCGTTTGCGGGAAGCGTTTTAATCAGCGATCGCACTATGTACGGCACCAGCTGAGCCATTCTGGAAAGAAGCCGTTTCCTTGCCCCGAATGCGGGAAGAGGTTCATTCAGAAATCGGATCTTATCAAGCATCAGAGGGCTCATAAGGACAAAAGTCTGTCCTGTCCTGTATGCGGGAAACCGTTTTGCTCAAAAAGGTTCCTCCTCAAGCACCTAAGTAGTCACTCCGACACCAACAAGGCGGTGTGCCCAGATTGCGGCAAATGTTTTACCCAGAAATCTGCTCTTGTTGTGCACCGGAGAATTCACACCGGGGAGAAACCTTTCTCCTGCTCGGACTGCGGCAAAGTTTTCAGCCGGAATTCTCTTCTGGTTAGACATCGAAGGATTCACACCGGAGAAAAACCGTTCTCGTGTCCTTACTGTGGGAAAAGATTCACACGTACCACAAACCTTATTATACACCAGAGGACCCACACGGGAGAGAGACCGTTCTCCTGCGCAGAGTGTAACAAGTGCTTCAATAATAACGCAACTCTTCTTAAACATCAGAGGATCCACGTATTTGATAACGATGTTCGGAGACTCAAGGACGTTGGACAAAATTCTTCGAGCATTATCCTTAGCCAGCCGTATGAGTAAGATCCCTATGATAACGGGACTAGGGACAGTATATAGGACTGATCTCATTGAGAAGGGGCAAAAGTTTGGCCACTTGGGTAGTAAACAATGTAAACTGGTGTTTGGACCAACCAGAAGAAAATTAAAAACAGCGGGTGTCGGCTGTGTAATACAGCTGACACCCCACTGAAACGGACGGACTCAAAGATCACTTTGATTCCACCCGTCTAACCCCTTAGATGCTGCTGTCAATCGCGACTGTGGAATCTAAAGCGTTAGAATGAGGGGGCGGCCCCCTCCGACGTGCTGTCTCCCCCCTCGTAACCTGCCGATGGTTGTCATGGCAGTCTAGGGGGCCTAATGAAGGACTTCAGGTCTGCCATCTTTGTACTCCTAAGATGGCAGACCTCCATATATAGTATATCATGTAAGCGATCCAATGATCACTGGTTCTACTCTCCTAGGGGGACTTCTAAGAACAATTAAAAGCAGTTAAAGTTTTTTTTAATGTTCAAAATCAAAAAATATTAAAAGTTCAAAGAAAAAAACTTTTTCCCATTTTTTTTTTTCCTTAAAATAATGTTAAAAAAATAAGTTAACATAACTGGTATCGCCGCGTCTGTAAAAGTCTGAACTATTACAATACAACATTACTAACCAAACCGTGAATACCGTAAAAAAAATCATTAAAAACTCCAAAATTGTTGTTTTTTGGTCCGCTTAGATCCCACAAAAAATGGAATAGAAAGTGATCAAAAAGTCCTCATACGGCTATGTCGAAAAAATAAAAAAGTTACGGCTTTTAGAAGGTGGGTGGAAAAAAACAAAAATGAAAAAACAAAATTGACCGTATCCTTAAGGGGTAAAATTAAAGTCATTGGAGAGGTTCTACAGCTATACGGAGGTGTCTTATATGTTTATAGCCGGATACTACACTACTAGGAGAGTCTGATGGGAACTCTTCGTGGATCCAGTTTTTACATTTCCTTGGATGACGCCCGGCTGGCCGCCCTTGTGTGTCTGCTTTCTAGACCAAGTGAATGTAGTGAAGCTCTCTCAAAGCTAGAAAGAAGTTGGGGCACAGTTATGAGGGCACGATGACCAAAAACAGTCTTGGCAGTGGGAGGCAGGGAAACTTTTTCTTGGTTTTCGTTCCATTTTTTGCAATTGCTCTGACCCTTGCTGAACGCGATGTGTTGCTCTCCGGTTTTAGAGTGTATCTGTTGGAATTTGCCCCTATTATTTCAAAACCGCATTTGTGATGTTGGAGAAGAAGGTCTAGTTCTCAATCTCCGGTCTAGTTACATGGGTTGAAAACAGACACCGGTCCATCAAGTCCAACCTTTTCCACTCAATTACCCATCGTTCTTTTCTAGATTAATTATTACCCTCAATGCCATTCGTCAGTAAATAATCATCCCCCCCTTTTGATGACGTAATATCTGCCATCACTACCTCTTGGGGTCGGGCATTCCATTGACTGCTGTAACTGTAAAGAACCCTTTCCTATATTGATGTCTAAAATGTCTTTCTTCCATATGTAATGAATGTCCCCTGGTCCTATGTAGAGTCCTTGGAAGGAACAGATCATGTGCCAGTTCTTGTACTGACCATATATATATATATATATATATATATATATATATTAATAACATCACCTCTAAGGCGTCTTTTTTTCCAAGCCTGATTTCTCGAGTTCATCCTAAAGGTGTTGGATGGGGTTGAGGTCAGGACTAGTCAAGTCCTTCCAGTCCAAACTCACCCAACCAGCTATGTCTTTATAGACCTTGTGCACTGGGGCGCGGTCATCCTGGAAGAGAAAAGGGCCGAACCCCAAACTGTTCCCAAAAAGTTGAAAGCTACAATTGTCCAAAATGTCTTTGTATTCTGTAACATTAACCGGTTCCTGACCGCTGGCTGTGTATTTGCTGTCGGATCCTTAAAACCCGCGCCATAGACTATTTACGGTGCGGGTTTTAGCTTGCTGCCCAAGCGATCGGGCAGCTGAATGTGGGGTCTCCGACGGTCAGTGACTCCCGGGGACCCTGAGGAGAAGATAGAAGCAGCTTTCGCTTCTCTATCTTCTCTTCTTCAGTGAGCGCTGTGTATATGAATAGCCGCTGTCTCTATTGGTCCCGGTGATCTGAAGGATCCTGAACCGGTTAATATTACCCTTTACTGGAAATAAGAGGCCAAACCCTGAAAAACAGACCATTACCCCTCCTCCACCACATTTTACAATAGGCATTCTGGCAGGTAACGTTCTCCTGGCATCCACCAAACTCAGACTCGTCCATCAGACGCCAGATAGAGAAGCGTCACTCCACAGAACACGTTTACGAGTCCGGTGGCGGCTCGTTAGACCGACCCATTCTATCACAAATCTATGTAGAGGCGACTGCATGGCGAGGTGCTGGATTTTATACACCTGACTGAATGAAACACCGGAATTCAATGATTGGGAAGTGTGTCCCAATACTTTTGTCCATATACTGTATATCAGTATAGACGTAAGATATAAAAAAAATTATATATTTTTTTTGTACACTAGAGGGCCTTTTATAAATGTCCCCTTTATCTGGACCTGGTAGACATGACTCCTATGGCTTCAGTTCGTCCCTAATTTATTGATATATTATTTGTATCGGGAATTTCTGATATTAAACATCTTGTTCTACAATCACAGCTATTCGTGTTTGTTTTATTGACAACAACCGCCGTGTACGTCATCGAATATTCCTAAAATCAATAATATATAATTACACAGCACATTAAAGGAGTCCTGTGGGGACCAAAAATGATTATCGGTGTAGTCCCTGCAGTATGTGATACACTCGCTAATATACATTCCGGTCCCTCGTCGCGCTGATTATGAGATTTTTATAGCGGTGGCGGGGGACCGGAAGTCTAGTTGCTTCTTTGATGACGATACGACTCTTCGTCATGTGACCGACCCCGCTGTATTACTGCTTGTGCATAGAGTACAGCGGGGCCGGTCACATGACGAAGAGTCGCATCGTCATCAAAGAAGACTGCAACAAGATTTCCGATCCCCCGGCAGCGCTATGAAAATCTCTGCGGGGGGGTCGAGTATAGTGAGTATATTAACGGACTGCAGGGACTACACGGATAATAATTTTTGGTCCCAACATGACCCCTTTAACTGTAGTTCAGCTTTCAAGCTTCCTTGACAAAGTGGAGAATTGTGTTAAAAGGGTTGTTTCAAGATTAAAAGTTCTCTCCAAACCACAGGATAGGGGATAACGTGCTGATCGGTGGTCTGACTGCTGGGACCCCCACTGATCACGGGAATGGTAGTACCGTTGCCAGAATGAATGGAGAGTTGCTCAATTTATTCTCTATGGCACTGCCGGCTAGAGCGCTGTACTCAGCTATCTCCAGCAGTCTCATAGACAGCCTGCAGCTCAGTTCATTCAGAGGAACGAGACTCCCGTTCTCGTGATCAGTGGGGGTCCTAGCGGTCGGACCTCCACCGATCAGCGTGGTATCCCCTATCCTGCGGTTCGGAGATAACTGTTGATCTTGAGACAACCCCTTTAACTGTCAAGCCTGACTTTTCTTTTGGAGGTGTGCGACCCGTGAGAGATCTGTCCGTGTCCTTTTTAACGCTTTGTGGCGGATATATTCTTCACAGTCATCTCATGGGCACTGCCACTGGACCAATGAGATCGGTGGCTGATACACGATCCTAATAGTTTAACCCCTTAGATGTCACTGGCAGTAGCGACTGTGGCTTCTAGGGGGTTTGATAGGGGGAGGGGGCTCCCTCCGTTAGCCCATCGACGCATAGAAGCGATCAAACTATCACTGCTTAAAGTCGCCCAGTAAAAGAAAAAGTGAGATCAGATTTCCCCAAAAATTAATTCTCCCTAAATAAACACCGTTTATTTATTATTAAAAATAATTTTCTTTTTTTAAAATTGTTTAACATGAAAAAAATAATAATACATATTTCGGACCGTGCGCTTATGATGAAGATGGGATGAAGTTAACCAATTATTTATCTCTCGCGGTTTATAAGGGAAGATGCATGCACTGATTACAGGGGGAGACACTGCCCGTCACTACAGGATCGGACAATGACTGACACTGTATATAGGGGGAGACACTGACATACAATACAAGATGAAATGGCTGTTTATAGGGGGAGGTGATGGCTGGCACTACAGGATGGAAAACTGGCACTGTTTATAGGGGAATACTAGCTAACATTATAGCATAGGACATTGCCTGACACTGTTCATAAGGGGAGACACTAGGGGGAGGTGATGGCTGACATAGTATAGGACAATGTCTGGCACTGTTTATGGGGGAGATAATAGCTGACATAGTATAGGACAATGTCTGACACTAGGGGGAGGTGATGGCTGACTCTACAGGATAGGACAATGTCTGACACTATATAGGGGAGGTGATGCCCGACACTACAGGATAGAACAATGTCTGACACTATTTCTAAGGGGACGTGATGCCCAACACTACATGATGGGGTGATGGCTGACACTATATAGGGGGAGGTGATGGCTGACACTATATAGGGGGAGGTGATGGCTGACACTACAGGATGGGGTTATGGCTGATACTACAGGATGGGGTGATGGCTGACACTATATAGGGGGAGGTGATGGCTGACACTACATGATCGGGTGATGTCTGACACTATATAGGGGAGGTGATGTCTGACACTACATGATGGGGTGATGGCTGACACTATATAGGGGGAGGTGATGGCTGACACTATATAGGGGGAGGTGATGGCTGACACTATATAGGGGGAGGTGATGGCTGACACTATATAGGGGGAGGTGATGGCTGACACTATATAGGGGAGGTGATGGCTGACACTATATAGGGGGAGGTGATGGCTGACACTGCATGATGGGGTGATGGCTGACACTATATAGGGGGAGGTGATGGCTGACACTACAGGATGGGGTGATGGCTGACACTATATAGGGGGAGGTGATGGCTGACACTACATGATGGGGTGATGGCTGACACTATATAGGGGAGGTGATGGATGACACTACATGATGGGGTGATGGCTGACACTATATAGGGGGAGGTGATGGCTGACTCTACAGGATAGGACAATGTCTGACACTATTTCTAAGGGGAGGTGATGCCCAACACTACATGATGGGGTGATGGCTGACACTATATAGGGGGAGGTGATGGCTGACACTATATAGGTGGAGGTGATGGCTGACACTACAGGATGGGGTGATGGCTAATACTACAGGATGGGGTGATGGCTGACACTACATGATGGGGTGATGGCTGACACTATAGGGGGAGGTGATGGCTGACACTACATGATGTGGTGATGGCTGACACTATATAGGGGGAGGTGATGGCTGACACTACATGATGGGGTGATGGCTGACACTATATAGGGGGAGGTGATGGCTGACACTACAGGATGGGGTGATGGTTGACACTATATAGGGGGAGGTGATGGCTGACACTACATGATGGGGTAATGGCTGACACTATATAGGGGGAGGTGATGTCACACTACAGGATGGGGTGATGGCTGACACTATATAGGGGGAGGTGATGGCTGACACTACATGATGGGGTGATGGCTGACACTATATAGGGGAGGTGATGGATGACACTACATGATGGGGTGATGGCTGACACTATATAGGGGGAGGTGATGGCTGACTCTACAGGATAGGACAATGTCTGACACTATATAGGGGAGGTGATGCCCGACACTACAGGATAGGACAATGTCTGACACTATTTCTAAGGGGAGGTGATGCCCAACACTACATGATGGGGTGATGGCTGACACTATATAGGGGGAGGTGATGGCTGACACTATATAGGGGGAGGTGATGGCTGACACTACAGGATGGGGTGATGGCTGATACTACAGGATGGGGTGATGGCTGACACTACATGATGGGATGATGGCTGACACTATATAGGGGGAGGTGATGGCTGACACTACATTATGGGGTGATGGCTGACACTATATAGGGGAGGTGATGGCTGACACTACATGATGGGGTGATGGCTGACACTATATAGGGGAGGTAATGGATGACACTACAGGATGGGGTGATGGCTGACACTATATAAGGGGAGGTGATGGCTGACACTACATGATGGGGTGATGGCTGACACTATATAGGGGGAGGTGATGGCTGACACTACATGATGGGGTGATGGCTGACACTATATAGGGGGAGGTGATGGCTGACACTACAGGATGGGGTAATGGCTGACACTATATTGGGGGAGGTGATGGCTGACACTACATGATGGGGTGATGTCTGACACTACATGATGCGGTGATGGCTGATACTACATGATGGGGTGATGGCTGACACTACATGATGGGGTGATGGCTGACACTATATAGGGGAGGTGATGGCTGACACTACATGATGGGGTGATGGCTGACACTATATAGGGGGAGGTGATGGCTGACACTACATGATGGGGTGATGGCTGACACTATATAGGGGAGGTGATGGCTGACACTACAGGATAAGACAATGTCTGACACTATATAGGGGGAGGTGATGGCTGACACTACATGATGGGGTGATGGCTGACACTACATGATGGGGTGATGGCTGACACTACAGGATAGGACAATGTCTGACACTATATAGGGGGAGGTGATGGCTGACACTACATGATGGGGTGATGGCTGACACTACATGATGGGGTGATGGCTGACACTATATAGGGGGAGGTGATGGCTGACACTACAGGATGGGGTGATGGCTGACACTATATAGGGGGAGGTGATGGCTGACACTACAGGATGGGGTGATGGCTGACACTACATGATGGGGTGATGGCTGACATTATATAGGGGAGGTGATGGCTGACACTACATGATGGGGTGATGGCTGACACTATATAGGGGGAGGTGATGGCTGACACTACAGGATGGGGTGATGGCTGACACTATATAGGGGGAGGTGATGGCTGACACTACATGATGGGGTGATGGCTGACACTATATAGGGGAGGTGATGGCTGACACTACATGATGGGGTGATGTCTGACACTACATGATGCGGTGATGGCTGACACTACATGATGGGGTGATGGCTGACACTACATGATGGGGTGATGTCTGACACTATATAGGGGAGGTGATGGCTGACACTACATGATGGGGTGATGGCTGACACTATATAGGGGGAGGTGATGGCTGACACTACATGATGGGGTGATGGCTGACACTATATAGGGGGAGGTGATGGCTGACACTACATGATGGGGTGATGGCTGACACTATATAGGGGAGGTGATGGCTGACACTACAGGATAGGACAATGTCTGACACTATATAGGGGGAGGTGATGGCTGACACTACATGATGGGGTGATGGCTGACACTACATGATGGGGTGATGGCTGACACTACATGATGGGGTGATGGCTGACACTATATAGGGGAGGTGATGGCTGACACTACATGATGGGGTGATGGCTGACACTATATAGGGGGAGGTGATGGCTGACACTACATGATGGGGTGATGTCTGACACTACATGATGGGGTGATGGCTTACACTATATAGGGGAGGTGATGGCTGACACTACATGATGGGGTGATGGCTGACACTATATAGGGGGAGGTGATGGCTGACACTACAGGATGGGGTGATGGCTGACACTATATAGGGGGAGGTGATGGCTGACACTACATGATGGGGTGATGGCTGACACTATATAGGGGAGGTAATGGCTGACACTACATGATGGGGTGATGGCTGACACTATATAGGGGAGGTGATGGCTGACACTACATGATGGGGTGATGGCTGACACTATATAGGGGAGGTGATGGCTGACACTATATAGGGGAGGTGATGGCTGACACTACATGATGGGGTGATGTCTGACACTACATGATGCGGTGATGGCTGACACTACATGATGGGGTGATGGTTGACACTACATGATGGGGTGATGGCTGACACTATATAGGGGAGGTGATGGCTGACACTACATGATGGGGTGATGGCTGACACTATATAGGGGGATGTGATGGCTGACACTACATGATGGGGTGATGGCTGACACTATATAGGGGAGGTGATGGCTGACACTACATGATGGGGTGATGGCTGACACTATATAGGGGAGGTGATGGCTGACACTACATGATTGGGTGATGGCTGACACTATATAGGGGAGGTGATGGCTGACACTACATGATGGGGTGATGGCTGACACTATATAGGGGAGGTGATGGCTGACACTACATGATGGGGTGATGGCTGACACTATATAGGGGGAGGTGATGGCTGACACTACATGATGGGGTGATGGCTGACACTATATAGGGGAGGTGATGGCTGACACTACAGGATAGGATAATGTCTGACACTATATAGGGGGAGGTGATGGCTGACACTACATGATGGGGTGATGGCTGACACTACGTGATGGCTGACACTACAGGATAGGACAATGTCTGACACTATATAGGGGAGGTGATGGCTGACACTACATGATGGGGTGATGGCTGACACTACATGATGGGGTGATGGCTGACACTACAGGATAGGACAATGTCTGACACTATATAGGGCAGGTGATGGCTGACACTACATGATGGGGTGATGTCTGACACTACATGATGCGGTGATGGCTGACACTACATGATGGGGTGATGGCTGACACTACATGATGGGGTGATGGCTGACACTATATAGGGGAGGTGATGGCTGACACTACATGATGGGGTGATGGCTGACACTATATAGGGGGAGGTGATGGCTGACACTACATGATGGGGTGATGGCTGACACTATATAGGGGAGGTGATGGCTGACACTACAGGATAGGACAATGTCTGACACTATATAGGGGGAGGTGATGGCTGACACTACATGATGGGGTGATGGCTGACACTACATGATGGGGTGATGGCTGACACTACAGGATAGGACAATGTCTGACACTATATAGGGGAGGTGATGGCTGACACTACATGATGGGGTGATGGCTGACACTATATAGGGGGAGGTGATGGCTGACACTACATGATGGGGTGATGGCTGACACTACATGATGGGGTGATGGCTGACACTATATAGGGGGAGGTGATGGCTGACACTACAGGATGGGGTGATGGCTGACACTATATAGGGGGAGGTGATGTCTGACACTACATGATGGGGTGATGGCTGACACTATATAGGGGAGGTGATGGCTGACACTACATGATGGGGTGATGGCTGACACTATATAGGGGAGGTGATGTCTGACACTACATGATGGGGTGATGTCTGACACTACATGATGTGGTGATGGCTGACACTACATGATGGGGTGATGGCTGACACTACATGATGGGGTGATGGCTGACACTATATAGGGGAGGTGATGGCTGACACTACATGATGGGGTGATGGCTGAAACTATATAGGGGGAGGTGATGGCTGACACTACATGATGGGGTGATGGCTGACACTATATAGGGGGAGGTGATGGCTGACACTACATGATGGGGTGATGGCTGACACTATATAGGAGAGGCGATGGCTGACACTACAGGATAGGACAATGTCTGACACTATATAGGGGGAGGTGATGGCTGACACTACATGATGGGGTGATGTCTGACACTACATGATGGGGTGATGGCTGACACTATATAGGGGAGGTGATGGCTGACACTACATGATGGGGTGATGGCTGACACTATATAGGGGGAGGTGATGGCTGACACTACAGGATGGGGTGATTGGTGACACTATGTAGGGGGAGGTGATGGCTGACACTACATGATGGGGTGATGGCTGACACTATATAGGGGGAGGTGATGGCTGACACTACAGGATGGGGTGATGGTTGACACTATATAGGGGGAGGTGATGGCTGACACTACATGATGGGGTGATGGCTGACACTAAATAGGGGGAGGTGATGCCTGACACTACAGGATGGGGTGATGGCTGACACTATATAGGGGGAGGTGATGGCTGACACTACATGATGGGGTGATGGCTGACACTATATAGGGGGAGGTGATGGCTGACACTACATGATGGGGTGATGTCTGACACTATATAGGGGGAGGTGATGGCTGACTCTACAGGATAGGACAATGTCTGACACTATATAGGGGAGGTGATGCCCGACACTACAGGATAGGACAATGTCTGACACTATTTCTAAGGGGAGGTGATGGCTGACACTACAGGATAGGACAATGTCTGACACTATTTCTAAGTGGAGGTGATGCCCAACACTACATGATGGGGTGATGGCTAAAACTATATAGGGGGAGGTGATGGCTGACACTATATAGGGGGATGTGATGGCTGACACTACAGGATGGGGTGATGGCTGATACTACAGGATGGGGTGATGGCTGACACTACATGATGGGATGATGGCTGACACTATATAGGGGGAGGTGATGGCTGACACTACATGATGGGGTGATGGCTGACACTATATAGGGGAGGTGATGGCTGACACTACATGATGGGGTGATGGCTGACACTATATAGGGGAGGTAATGGATGACACTACAGGATGGGGTGATGGCTGACACTATAGAGGGGGAGGTGATGGCTGACACTACATGATGGGGTGATGGCTGACACTATATAGGGGAGGTAATGGATGACACTACATGATGGGGTGATGGCTGACACTATATAGGGGGAGGTGATGGCTGACACTACATGATGGGGTAATGGCTGACACTACATGATGGGGTGATGGCTGACACTATATAGGGGGAGGTGATGGCTGACTCTACAGGATAGGACAATGTCTGACACTATTTCTAAGGGGAGGTGATGCCCAACACTACATGATGGGGTGATGGCTGACACTATATAGGGGGAGGTGATGGCTGACACTATATAGGTGGAGGTGATGGCTGACACTACAGGATGGGGTGATGGCTAATACTACAGGATGGGGTGATGGCTGACACTACATGATGGGGTGATGGCTGACACTATATAGGGGGAGGTGATGGCTGACACTACATGATGTGGTGATGGCTGACACTATATAGGGGGAGGTGATGGCTGACACTACATGATGGGGTGATGGCTGACACTATATAGGGGGAGGTGATGGCTGACACTACAGGATGGGGTGATGGTTGACACTATATAGGGGGAGGTGATGGCTGACACTACATGATGGGGTAATGGCTGACACTATATAGGGGGAGGTGATGTCACACTACAGGATGGGGTGATGGCTGACACTATATAGGGGGAGGTGATGGCTGACACTACATGATGGGGTGATGGCTGACACTATATAGGGGAGGTGATGGATGACACTACATGATGGGGTGATGGCTGACACTATATAGGGGGAGGTGATGGCTGACTCTACAGGATAGGACAATGTCTGACACTATATAGGGGAGGTGATGCCCGACACTACAGGATAGGACAATGTCTGACACTATTTCTAAGGGGAGGTGATGGCTGACACTACAGGATAGGACAATGTCTGACACTATTTCTAAGGGGAGGTGATGCCCAACACTACATGATGGGGTGATGGCTGACACTATATAGGGGGAGGTGATGGCTGACACTATATAGGGGGAGGTGATGGCTGACACTACAGGATGGGGTGATGGCTGATACTACAGGATGGGGTGATGGCTGACACTACATGATGGGATGATGGCTGACACTATATAGGGGGAGGTGATGTCTGACACTACATTATGGGGTGATGGCTGACACTATATAGGGGAGGTGATGGCTGACACTACATGATGGGGTGATGGCTGACACTATATAGGGGAGGTAATGGATGACACTACAGGATGGGGTGATGGCTGACACTATATAAGGGGAGGTGATGGCTGACACTACATGATGGGGTGATGGCTGACACTATATAGGGGGAGGTGATGGCTGACACTACATGATGGGGTGATGGCTGACACTATATAGGGGGAGGTGATGGCTGACACTACAGGATGGGGTAATGGCTGACACTATATTGGGGGAGGTGATGGCTGACACTACATGATGGGGTGATGTCTGACACTACATGATGCGGTGATGGCTGATACTACATGATGGGGTGATGGCTGACACTACATGATGGGGTGATGGCTGACACTATATAGGGGAGGTGATGGCTGACACTACATGATGGGGTGATGGCTGACACTATATAGGGGGAGGTGATGGCTGACACTACATGATGGGGTGATGGCTGACACTATATAGGGGAGGTGATGGCTGACACTACAGGATAAGACAATGTCTGACACTATATAGGGGGAGGTGATGGCTGACACTACATGATGGGGTGATGGCTGACACTACATGATGGGGTGATGGCTGACACTACAGGATAGGACAATGTCTGACACTATATAGGGGGAGGTGATGGCTGACACTACATGATGGGGTGATGGCTGACACTACATGATGGGGTGATGGCTGACACTATATAGGGGGAGGTGATGGCTGACACTACATGATGGGGTGATGGCTGACACTACATGATGGGGTGATGGCTGACATTATATAGGGGAGGTGATGGCTGACACTACATGATGGGGTGATGGCTGACACTATATAGGGGGAGGTGATGGCTGACACTACAGGATGGGGTGATGGCTGACACTATATAGGGGGAGGTGATGGCTGACACTACATGATGGGGTGATGGCTGACACTATATAGGGGAGGTGATGGCTGACACTACATGATGGGGTGATGTCTGACACTACATGATGCGGTGATGGCTGACACTACATGATGGGGTGATGGCTGACACTACATGATGGGGTGATGTCTGACACTATATAGGGGAGGTGATGGCTGACACTACATGATGGGGTGATGGCTGACACTATATAGGGGGAGGTGATGGCTGACACTACATGATGGGGTGATGGCTGACACTATATAGGGGGAGGTGATGGCTGACACTACATGATGGGGTGATGGCTGACACTATATAGGGGAGGTGATGGCTGACACTACAGGATAGGACAATGTCTGACACTATATAGGGGGAGGTGATGGCTGACACTACATGATGGGGTGATGGCTGACACTACATGATGGGGTGATGGCTGACACTACATGATGGGGTGATGGCTGACACTATATAGGGGAGGTGATGGCTGACACTACATGATGGGGTGATGGCTGACACTATATAGGGGGAGGTGATGGCTGACACTACATGATGGGGTGATGTCTGACACTACATGATGGGGTGATGGCTTACACTATATAGGGGAGGTGATGGCTGACACTACATGATGGGGTGATGGCTGACACTATATAGGGGGAGGTGATGGCTGACACTACAGGATGGGGTGATGGCTGACACTATATAGGGGGAGGTGATGGCTGACACTACATGATGGGGTGATGGCTGACACTATATAGGGGAGGTGATGGCTGACACTACATGATGGGGTGATGGCTGACACTATATAGGGGAGGTGATGGCTGACACTACATGATGGGGTGATGGCTGACACTATATAGGGGAGGTGATGGCTGACACTATATAGGGGAGGTGATGGCTGACACTACATGATGGGGTGATGTCTGACACTACATGATGCGGTGATGGCTGACACTACATGATGGGGTGATGGTTGACACTACATGATGGGGTGATGGCTGACACTATATAGGGGAGGTGATGGCTGACACTACATGATGGGGTGATGGCTGACACTATATAGGGGGATGTGATGGCTGACACTACATGATGGGGTGATGGCTGACACTATATAGGGGAGGTGATGGCTGACACTACATGATGGGGTGATGGCTGACACTATATAGGGGAGGTGATGGCTGACACTACATGATTGGGTGATGGCTGACACTATATAGGGGAGGTGATGGCTGACACTACATGATGGGGTGATGGCTGACACTATATAGGGGAGGTGATGGCTGACACTACATGATGGGGTGATGGCTGACACTATATAGGGGGAGGTGATGGCTGACACTACATGATGGGGTGATGGCTGACACTATATAGGGGAGGTGATGGCTGACACTACAGGATAGGATAATGTCTGACACTATATAGGGGGAGGTGATGGCTGACACTACATGATGGGGTGATGGCTGACACTACGTGATGGCTGACACTACAGGATAGGACAATGTCTGACACTATATAGGGGAGGTGATGGCTGACACTACATGATGGGGTGATGGCTGACACTACATGATGGGGTGATGGCTGACACTACAGGATAGGACAATGTCTGACACTATATAGGGCAGGTGATGGCTGACACTACATGATGGGGTGATGTCTGACACTACATGATGCGGTGATGGCTGACACTACATGATGGGGTGATGGCTGACACTACATGATGGGGTGATGGCTGACACTATATAGGGGAGGTGATGGCTGACACTACATGATGGGGTGATGGCTGACACTATATAGGGGGAGGTGATGGCTGACACTACATGATGGGGTGATGGCTGACACTATATAGGGGAGGTGATGGCTGACACTACAGGATAGGACAATGTCTGACACTATATAGGGGGAGGTGATGGCTGACACTACATGATGGGGTGATGGCTGACACTACATGATGGGGTGATGGCTGACACTACAGGATAGGACAATGTCTGACACTATATAGGGGAGGTGATGGCTGACACTACATGATGGGGTGATGGCTGACACTATATAGGGGGAGGTGATGGCTGACACTACATGATGGGGTGATGGCTGACACTACATGATGGGGTGATGGCTGACACTATATAGGGGGAGGTGATGGCTGACACTACAGGATGGGGTGATGGCTGACACTATATAGGGGGAGGTGATGTCTGACACTACATGATGGGGTGATGGCTGACACTATATAGGGGAGGTGATGGCTGACACTACATGATGGGGTGATGGCTGACACTATATAGGGGAGGTGATGTCTGACACTACATGATGGGGTGATGTCTGACACTACATGATGTGGTGATGGCTGACACTACATGATGGGGTGATGGCTGACACTACATGATGGGGTGATGGCTGACACTATATAGGGGAGGTGATGGCTGACACTACATGATGGGGTGATGGCTGAAACTATATAGGGGGAGGTGATGGCTGACACTACATGATGGGGTGATGGCTGACACTATATAGGGGGAGGTGATGGCTGACACTACATGATGGGGTGATGGCTGACACTATATAGGAGAGGCGATGGCTGACACTACAGGATAGGACAATGTCTGACACTATATAGGGGGAGGTGATGGCTGACACTACATGATGGGGTGATGGCTGACACTACATGATGGGGTGATGGCTGACACTACATGATGGGGTGATGGCTGACACTATATAGGGGAGGTGATGGCTGACACTACATGATGGGGTGATGGCTGACACTATATAGGGGGAGGTGATGGCTGACACTACATGATGGGGTGATGTCTGACACTACATGATGGGGTGATGGCTGACACTATATAGGGGAGGTGATGGCTGACACTACATGATGGGGTGATGTCTGACACTACATGATGGGGTGATGGCTGACACTATATAGGGGGAGGTGATGGCTGACACTACAGGATGGGGTGATTGGTGACACTATGTAGGGGGAGGTGATGGCTGACACTACATGATGGGGTGATGGCTGACACTATATAGGGGGAGGTGATGGCTGACACTACAGGATGGGGTGATGGTTGACACTATATAGGGGGAGGTGATGGCTGACACTACATGATGGGGTGATGGCTGACACTAAATAGGGGGAGGTGATGCCTGACACTACAGGATGGGGTGATGGCTGACACTATATAGGGGGAGGTGATGGCTGACACTACATGATGGGGTGATGGCTGACACTATATAGGGGAGGTGATGGATGACACTACATGATGGGGTGATGTCTGACACTATATAGGGGGAGGTGATGGCTGACTCTACAGGATAGGACAATGTCTGACACTATATAGGGGAGGTGATGCCCGACACTACAGGATAGGACAATGTCTGACACTATTTCTAAGGGGAGGTGATGGCTGACACTACAGGATAGGACAATGTCTGACACTATTTCTAAGTGGAGGTGATGCCCAACACTACATGATGGGGTGATGGCTAAAACTATATAGGGGGAGGTGATGGCTGACACTATATAGGGGGATGTGATGGCTGACACTACAGGATGGGGTGATGGCTGATACTACAGGATGGGGTGATGGCTGACACTACATGATGGGATGATGGCTGACACTATATAGGGGGAGGTGATGGCTGACACTACATGATGGGGTGATGGCTGACAATATATAGGGGAGGTGATGGCTGACACTACATGATGGGGTGATGGCTGACACTATATAGGGGAGGTAATGGATGACACTACAGGATGGGGTGATGGCTGACACTATAGAGGGGGAGGTGATGGCTGACACTACATGATGGGGTGATGGCTGACACTATATAGGGGAGGTAATGGATGACACTACATGATGGGGTGATGGCTGACACTATATAGGGGGAGGTGATGGCTGACACTACATGATGGGGTAATGGCTGACACTACATGATGGGGTGATGGCTGACACTATATAGGGGAGGTGATGGCTGACACTACATGATTCGGTGATGGCTGACACTACATGATGGGGTGATGGCTGACACTACATGATGGGGTGATGGCTGACACTACATGATGGGGTGATGGCTGACACTATATAGGGGAGGTGATGGCTGACACTACATGATGGGGTGATGGCTGACACTATATAGGGGAGGTGATGGCTGACACTACATGATGGGGTGATGGCTGACACTATATAGGGGAGGTGATGGCTGACACTACAGGATAGGACAATGTCTGACACTATATAGGGGGAGGTGATGGCTGACACTACATGATGGGGTGATGGCTGACACTAAATGATGGGGTGATGGCTGACACTACATGATGGGGTGATGGCTGACACTATATAGGGGAGGTGATGGCTGTCACTACATGATGGGGTGATGGCTGACACTATATAGGGGGAGGTGATGGCTGACACTACATGATGGGGTGATGGCTGACACTACATGATTCGGTGATGGCTGACACTACATGATGGGGTGATGGCTGACACTACATGATGGGGTGATGGCTGACACTACATGATGGGGTGATGGCTGACACTATATAGGGGAGGTGATGGCTGACACTACATGATGGGGTGATGGCTGACACTATATAGGGGAGGTGATGGCTGACACTACATGATGGGGTGATGGCTGACACTATATAAGGGAGGTGATGGCTGACACTACAGGATAGGACAATGTCTGACACTATATAGGGGGAGGTGATGGCTGACACTACATGATGGGGTGATGGCTGACACTAAATGATGGGGTGATGGCTGACACTACATGATGGGGTGATGGCTGACACTATATAGGGGAGGTGATGGCTGTCACTACATGATGGGGTGATGGCTGACACTATATAGGGGGAGGTGATGGCTGACACTACATGATGGGGTGATGGCTGACACTACATGATGGGGTGATGGCTGACACTATATAGGGGAGGTGATGGCTGACACTACATGATGGGGTGATGGCTGACACTATATAGGGGAGGTGATGGCTGACACTATATAGGGGAGGTGATGGCTGACACTACATGATGGGGTGATGTCTGACACTACATGATGCGGTGATGGCTGACACTACATGATGGGGTGATGGTTGACACTACATGATGGGGTGATGGCTGACACTATATAGGGGAGGTGATGGCTGACACTACATGATGGGGTGATGGCTGACACTATATAGGGGGATGTGATGGCTGACACTACATGATGGGGTGATGGCTGACACTATATAGGGGAGGTGATGGCTGACACTACATGATGGGGTGATGGCTGACACTATATAGGGGAGGTGATGGCTGACACTACATGATTGGGTGATGGCTGACACTATATAGGGGAGGTGATGGCTGACACTACATGATGGGGTGATGGCTGACACTATATAGGGGAGGTGATGGCTGACACTACATGATGGGGTGATGGCTGACACTATATAGGGGGAGGTGATGGCTGACACTACATGATGGGGTGATGGCTGACACTATATAGGGGAGGTGATGGCTGACACTACAGGATAGGATAATGTCTGACACTATATAGGGGGAGGTGATGGCTGACACTACATGATGGGGTGATGGCTGACACTACGTGATGGCTGACACTACAGGATAGGACAATGTCTGACACTATATAGGGGAGGTGATGGCTGACACTACATGATGGGGTGATGGCTGACACTACATGATGGGGTGATGGCTGACACTACAGGATAGGACAATGTCTGACACTATATAGGGCAGGTGATGGCTGACACTACATGATGGGGTGATGTCTGACACTACATGATGCGGTGATGGCTGACACTACATGATGGGGTGATGGCTGACACTACATGATGGGGTGATGGCTGACACTATATAGGGGAGGTGATGGCTGACACTACATGATGGGGTGATGGCTGACACTATATAGGGGGAGGTGATGGCTGACACTACATGATGGGGTGATGGCTGACACTATATAGGGGAGGTGATGGCTGACACTACAGGATAGGACAATGTCTGACACTATATAGGGGGAGGTGATGGCTGACACTACATGATGGGGTGATGGCTGACACTACATGATGGGGTGATGGCTGACACTACAGGATAGGACAATGTCTGACACTATATAGGGGAGGTGATGGCTGACACTACATGATGGGGTGATGGCTGACACTATATAGGGGGAGGTGATGGCTGACACTACATGATGGGGTGATGGCTGACACTACATGATGGGGTGATGGCTGACACTATATAGGGGGAGGTGATGGCTGACACTACAGGATGGGGTGATGGCTGACACTATATAGGGGGAGGTGATGTCTGACACTACATGATGGGGTGATGGCTGACACTATATAGGGGAGGTGATGGCTGACACTACATGATGGGGTGATGGCTGACACTATATAGGGGAGGTGATGTCTGACACTACATGATGGGGTGATGTCTGACACTACATGATGTGGTGATGGCTGACACTACATGATGGGGTGATGGCTGACACTACATGATGGGGTGATGGCTGACACTATATAGGGGAGGTGATGGCTGACACTACATGATGGGGTGATGGCTGAAACTATATAGGGGGAGGTGATGGCTGACACTACATGATGGGGTGATGGCTGACACTATATAGGGGGAGGTGATGGCTGACACTACATGATGGGGTGATGGCTGACACTATATAGGAGAGGCGATGGCTGACACTACAGGATAGGACAATGTCTGACACTATATAGGGGGAGGTGATGGCTGACACTACATGATGGGGTGATGGCTGACACTACATGATGGGGTGATGGCTGACACTACATGATGGGGTGATGGCTGACACTATATAGGGGAGGTGATGGCTGACACTACATGATGGGGTGATGGCTGACACTATATAGGGGGAGGTGATGGCTGACACTACATGATGGGGTGATGTCTGACACTACATGATGGGGTGATGGCTGACACTATATAGGGGAGGTGATGGCTGACACTACATGATGGGGTGATGTCTGACACTACATGATGGGGTGATGGCTGACACTATATAGGGGGAGGTGATGGCTGACACTACAGGATGGGGTGATTGGTGACACTATGTAGGGGGAGGTGATGGCTGACACTACATGATGGGGTGATGGCTGACACTATATAGGGGGAGGTGATGGCTGACACTACAGGATGGGGTGATGGTTGACACTATATAGGGGGAGGTGATGGCTGACACTACATGATGGGGTGATGGCTGACACTAAATAGGGGGAGGTGATGCCTGACACTACAGGATGGGGTGATGGCTGACACTATATAGGGGGAGGTGATGGCTGACACTACATGATGGGGTGATGGCTGACACTATATAGGGGAGGTGATGGATGACACTACATGATGGGGTGATGTCTGACACTATATAGGGGGAGGTGATGGCTGACTCTACAGGATAGGACAATGTCTGACACTATATAGGGGAGGTGATGCCCGACACTACAGGATAGGACAATGTCTGACACTATTTCTAAGGGGAGGTGATGGCTGACACTACAGGATAGGACAATGTCTGACACTATTTCTAAGTGGAGGTGATGCCCAACACTACATGATGGGGTGATGGCTAAAACTATATAGGGGGAGGTGATGGCTGACACTATATAGGGGGATGTGATGGCTGACACTACAGGATGGGGTGATGGCTGATACTACAGGATGGGGTGATGGCTGACACTACATGATGGGATGATGGCTGACACTATATAGGGGGAGGTGATGGCTGACACTACATGATGGGGTGATGGCTGACAATATATAGGGGAGGTGATGGCTGACACTACATGATGGGGTGATGGCTGACACTATATAGGGGAGGTAATGGATGACACTACAGGATGGGGTGATGGCTGACACTATAGAGGGGGAGGTGATGGCTGACACTACATGATGGGGTGATGGCTGACACTATATAGGGGAGGTAATGGATGACACTACATGATGGGGTGATGGCTGACACTATATAGGGGGAGGTGATGGCTGACACTACATGATGGGGTAATGGCTGACACTACATGATGGGGTGATGGCTGACACTATATAGGGGAGGTGATGGCTGACACTACATGATTCGGTGATGGCTGACACTACATGATGGGGTGATGGCTGACACTACATGATGGGGTGATGGCTGACACTACATGATGGGGTGATGGCTGACACTATATAGGGGAGGTGATGGCTGACACTACATGATGGGGTGATGGCTGACACTATATAGGGGAGGTGATGGCTGACACTACATGATGGGGTGATGGCTGACACTATATAGGGGAGGTGATGGCTGACACTACAGGATAGGACAATGTCTGACACTATATAGGGGGAGGTGATGGCTGACACTACATGATGGGGTGATGGCTGACACTAAATGATGGGGTGATGGCTGACACTACATGATGGGGTGATGGCTGACACTATATAGGGGAGGTGATGGCTGTCACTACATGATGGGGTGATGGCTGACACTATATAGGGGGAGGTGATGGCTGACACTACATGATGGGGTGATGGCTGACACTACATGATTCGGTGATGGCTGACACTACATGATGGGGTGATGGCTGACACTACATGATGGGGTGATGGCTGACACTACATGATGGGGTGATGGCTGACACTATATAGGGGAGGTGATGGCTGACACTACATGATGGGGTGATGGCTGACACTATATAGGGGAGGTGATGGCTGACACTACATGATGGGGTGATGGCTGACACTATATAAGGGAGGTGATGGCTGACACTACAGGATAGGACAATGTCTGACACTATATAGGGGGAGGTGATGGCTGACACTACATGATGGGGTGATGGCTGACACTAAATGATGGGGTGATGGCTGACACTACATGATGGGGTGATGGCTGACACTATATAGGGGAGGTGATGGCTGTCACTACATGATGGGGTGATGGCTGACACTATATAGGGGGAGGTGATGGCTGACACTACATGATGGGGTGATGGCTGACACTACATGATGGGGTGATGGCTGACACTATATAGGGGAGGTGATGGCTGACACTACATGATGGGGTGATGGCTGACACTATATAGGGGAGGTGATGGCTGACACTATATAGGGGAGGTGATGGCTGACACTACATGATGGGGTGATGGCTGACACTATATAGGGGAGGTGATGGCTGACACTACATGATGGGGTGATGGCTGACACTATATAGGGGAGGTGATGGCTGACACTATATAGGGGAGGTGATGGCTGACACTACATGATGGGGTGATGGCTGACACTATATAGGGGGAGGTGATGGCTGACACTATATAGGGGGAGGTGATGGCTGACACTACATAATGGGGTGATGGCTGACACTATATAGGGGGAGGTGATGTCTGACACTTTATAGGGGGAGGTGATGGCTGACACTATATAGGGGAGATGATGGCTGACACTATATAGGGGGAGGTGATGGCTGACACTATATAGGGGGAGGTGATGCTGACACTACAGGATGGGGTGATGGCTGACACTACATGATGGGGTGATGGCTGACACTATATAGGGGAGGTGATGGCTGACACTACATGATGGGGGGATGGCTGACACTATATAGGGGAGGTGATGGCTGACACTACATGATGGGGTGATGGCTGACACTACATGATGGGGTGATGGCTGACACTATATAGGGGAGGTGATGGCTGACACTACATGATGGGGTGATGGCTGACACTATATAGGGGGAGGTGATGGCTGACACTACAGGATGGGGTGATGGCTGACAGTATATAGGGGGAGGTGATGGCTGACACTATATAGGGGAGGTGATGGCTGACACTATATAGGGGAGGTGATGGCTGACACTACAGGATAGGACAATGTCTGACACTATTTCTAAGGGGAGGTGATGCCCAACACTACATGATGGGGTGATGGCTAAAACTATATAGGGGGAGGTGATGGCTGACACTATATAGGGGGAGGTGATGGCTGACACTACAGGATGGGGTGATGGCTGATACTACAGGATGGGATGATGGCTGACACTATATAGGGGGAGGTGATGGCTGACACTACATGATGGGGTGATGGCTGACACTTTATAGGGGAGGTGATGGCTGACACTACATGATGGGGTGATGGCTGACACTATATAGTGGGAGGTGATGGCTGACTCTACAGGATAGGACAATGTCTGACACTATATAGGGGAGGTGATGCCCGACACTACAGGATAGGACAATGTCTGACACTATTTCTAAGGAGAGGTGATGGCTGACACTACAGGATAGGACAATGTCTGACACTATTTCTAAGGGGAGGTGATGCCCAACACTACATGATGGGGTGATGGCTAAAACTATATAGGGGGAGGTGATGGCTGACACTATATAGGGGGAGGTGATGGCTGACACTACAGGATGGGGTGATGGCTGATACTACAGGATGGGGTGATGGCTGACACTACATGATGGGATGATGGCTGACACTATATAGGGGGAGGTGATGGCTGACACTACATGATGGGGTGATGGCTGACACTATATAGGGGAGGTGATGGCTGGCACTACATGATGGGGTGATGGCTGACACTATATAGGGGAGGTAATGGATGACACTACAGGATGGGGTGATGGCTGACACTATATAGGGGGAGGTGATGGCTGACACTACATGATGGGGTGATGGCTGACACTACATGATGGGGTGATGGCTGACACTATATAGGGGAGGTGATGGCTGACACTACATGATGGGGTGATGGCTGACACTATATAGGGGGAGGTGATGGCTGACACTACAGGATGGGGTGATGGCTGACACTATATAGGGGAGGTGATGGCTGACACTACATGATGGGGTGATGGCTGACCCTATATAGGGGAGGTGATGGCTGACACTACATGATGGGGTGATGTCTGACACTACATGATGCGGTGATGGCTGACACTACATGATGGGGTGATGGCTGACACTACATGATGGAGTGATGGCTGACACTATATAGGGGAGGTGATGGCTGACACTACATGATGGGGTGATGGCTGACACTATATAGGGGAGGTGATGGCTGACACTACATGATGGGGTGATGGCTGACACTATATAGGGGAGGTGATGGCTGACACTACAGGATAGGACAATGTCTGACACTATATAGGGGGAGGTGATGGCTGACACTACATGATGGGGTGATGGCTGACACTAAATGATGGGGTGATGGCTGACACTACATGATGGGGTGATGGCTGACACTATATAGGGGAGGTGATGGCTGACACTACATGATGGGGTGATGGCTGACACTATATAGGGGGAGGTGATGGCTGACACTACATGATGGGGTGATGGCTGACACTACATGATGGGGTGATGGCTGACACTATATAGGGGAGGTGATGGCTGACACTACATGATGGGGTGATGGCTGACACTATATAGGGGAGGTGATGGCTGACACTATATAGGGGAGGTGATGGCTGACACTACATGATGGGGTGATGGCTGACACTATATAGGGGAGGTGATGGCTGACACTACATGATGGGGTGATGGCTGACACTATATAGGGGAGGTGATGGCTGACACTATATAGGGGAGGTGATGGCTGACACTACATGATGGGGTGATGGCTGACACTATATAGGGGGAGGTGATGGCTGACACTATATAGGGGGAGGTGATGGCTGACACTACATAATGGGGTGATGGCTGACACTATATAGGGGGAGGTGATGTCTGACACTTTATAGGGGGAGGTGATGGCTGACACTATATAGGGGAGATGATGGCTGACACTATATAGGGGGAGGTGATGGCTGACACTATATAGGGGGAGGTGATGCTGACACTACAGGATGGGGTGATGGCTGACACTACATGATGGGGTGATGGCTGACACTATATAGGGGAGGTGATGGCTGACACTACATGATGGGGTGATGGCTGACACTATATAGGGGAGGTGATGGCTGACACTACATGATGGGGTGATGGCTGACACTACATGATGGGGTGATGGCTGACACTATATAGGGGAGGTGATGGCTGACACTACATGATGGGGTGATGGCTGACACTATATAGGGGGAGGTGATGGCTGACACTACAGGATGGGGTGATGGCTGACAGTATATAGGGGAGGTGATGGCTGACACTATATAGGGGAGGTGATGGCTGACACTATATAGGGGAGGTGATGGCTGACACTACAGGATAGGACAATGTCTGACACTATTTCTAAGGGGAGGTGATGCCCAACACTACATGATGGGGTGATGGCTAAAACTATATAGGGGGAGGTGATGGCTGACACTATATAGGGGGAGGTGATGGCTGACACTACAGGATGGGGTGATGGCTGATACTACAGGATGGGGTGATTGCTGACACTACATGATGGGATGATGGCTGACACTATATAGGGGGAGGTGATGGCTGACACTACATGATGGGGTGATGGCTGACACTATATAGGGGAGGTGATGGCTGACACTACATGATGGGGTGATGGCTGACACTATATAGGGGAGGTAATGGATGACACTACAGGATGGGGTGATGGCTGACACTATATAGGGGAGGTGATGGCTGACACTACATGATGGGGTGATGGCTGACACTACATGATGGGGTGATGGCTGACACTATATAGGGGAGGTGATGGCTGACACTACATGATGGGGTGATGGCTGACACTATATAGGGGGAGGTGATGGCTGACACTACAGGATGGGGTGATGGCTGACACTATATAGGGGAGGTGATGGCTGACACTACATGATGGGGTGATGGCTGACCCTATATAGGGGAGGTGATGGCTGACACTACATGATGGGGTGATGTCTGACACTACATGATGCGGTGATGGCTGACACTACATGATGGGGTGATGGCTGACACTACATGATGGGGTGATGGCTGCCACTATATAGGGGAGGTGATGGCTGACACTACATGATGGGGTGATGGCTGACACTATATAGGGGGAGGTGATGGCTGACACTACATGATGGGGTGATGGCTGACACTATATAGGGGAGGTGATGGCTGACACTACAGGATAGGACAATGTCTGACACTATATAGGGGGAGGTGATGGCTGACACTACATGATGGGGTGATGGCTGACACTAAATGATGGGGTGATGGCTGACACTACATGATGGGGTGATGGCTGACACTATATAGGGGAGGTGATGGCTGACACTACATGATGGGGTGATGGCTGACACTATATAGGGGGAGGTGATGGCTGACACTACATGATGGGGTGATGGCTGACACTACATGATGGGGTGATGGCTGACACTATATAGGGGAGGTGATGGCTGACACTACATGATGGGGTGATGGCTGACACTATATAGGGGAGGTGATGGCTGACACTACATGATGGGGTGATGGCTGACACTATATAGGGGAGGTGATGGCTGACACTATATAGGGGAGGTGATGGCTGACACTACATGATGGGGTGATGGCTGACACTATATAGGGGGAGGTGATGGCTGACACTATATAGGGGGAGGTGATGGCTGACACTACATAATGGGGTGATGGCTGACACTATATAGGGGGAGGTGATGGCTGACACTTTATAGGGGGAGGTGATGGCTGACACTATATAGGGGAGATGATGGCTGACACTATATAGGGGGAGGTGATGGCTGACACTATATAGGGGGAGGTGATGCTGACACTACAGGATGGGGTGATGGCTGACACTACATGATGGGGTGATGGCTGACACTATATAGGGGAGGTGATGGCTGACACTACATGATGGGGTGATGGCTGACACTATATAGGGGAGGTGATGGCTGACACTACATGATGGGGTGATGGCTGACACTACATGATGGGGTGATGGCTGACACTATATAGGGGAGGTGATGGCTGACACTACATGATGGGGTGATGGCTGACACTATATAGGGGGAGGTGATGGCTGACACTACAGGATGGGGTGATGGCTGACACTATATAGGGGGAGGTGATGGCTGACACTATATAGGGGAGGTGATGACTGACACTATATAGGGGAGGTGATGGCTGACACTACATGATGGGGTGATGGCTGACACTACATGATGGGGTGATGGCTGACACTATATAGGGGAGGTGATGGCTGACACTATATAGGGGAGGTGATGGCTGTCACTATATAGGGGAGGTGATGGCTGACACTACATGATGGGGTGATTGCTGACACTATATAGGGGAGGTGATGGCTGACACTATATAGGGGAGGTGATGGCTGACACTATATAGGGGAGGTGATGGCTGACACTACATGATGGGGTGATGGCTGACACTATATAGGGGAGGTGATGGCTGACACTATATAGGGGGAGGTGATGGCTGACACTACATGATGGGGTGATGGCTGACACTATATAGGGGGAGGTGATGGCTGACACTACATGATGGGGTGATGGCTGACACTATATAGGGGGAGGTGATGGCTGACACTACATGATGGGGTGATGGCTGACACTACATGATGGGGTGATGGCTGACACTATATAGGGGAGGTGATGGCTGACACTACATGATGGGGTGATGGCTGACACTATATAGGGGGAGGTGATGGCTGACACTACATGATGGGGTGATGGCTGACACTACATGATGGGGTGATGGCTGACACTATATAGGGGAGGTGATGGCTGACACTACATGATGGGGTGATGGCTGACACTATATAGGGGAGGTGATGGCTGACACTATATAGGGGAGGTGATGGCTGACACTACATGATGGGGTGATGGCTGACACTATATAGGGGAGGTGATGGCTGACACTACATGATGGGGTGATGGCTGACACTATATAGGGGAGGTGATGGCTGACACTATATAGGGGAGGTGATGGCTGACACTACATGATGGGGTGATGGCTGACACTATATAGGGGGAGGTGATGGCTGACACTATATAGGGGGAGGTGATGGCTGACACTACATAATGGGGTGATGGCTGACACTATATAGGGGGAGGTGATGGCTGACACTTTATAGGGGGAGGTGATGGCTGACACTATATAGGGGAGATGATGGCTGACACTATATAGGGGGAGGTGATGGCTGACACTATATAGGGGGAGGTGATGCTGACACTACAGGATGGGGTGATGGCTGACACTACATGATGGGGTGATGGCTGACACTATATAGGGGAGGTGATGGCTGACACTACATGATGGGGTGATGGCTGACACTATATAGGGGAGGTGATGGCTGACACTACATGATGGGGTGATGGCTGACACTACATGATGGGGTGATGGCTGACACTATATAGGGGAGGTGATGGCTGACACTACATGATGGGGTGATGTCTGACACTATATAGGGGGAGGTGATGGCTGACACTACAGGATGGGGTGATGGCTGACAGTATATAGGGGAGGTGATGGCTGACACTATATAGGGGAGGTGATGGCTGACACTATATAGGGGAGGTGATGGCTGACACTACAGGATAGGACAATGTCTGACACTATTTCTAAGGGGAGGTGATGCCCAACACTACATGATGGGGTGATGGCTAAAACTATATAGGGGGAGGTGATGGCTGACACTATATAGGGGGAGGTGATGGCTGACACTACAGGATGGGTTGATGGCTGATACTACAGGATGGGGTGATGGCTGACACTACATGATGGGATGATGGCTGACACTATATAGGGGGAGGTGATGGCTGACACTACATGATGGGGTGATGGCTGACACTATATAGGGGAGGTGATGGCTGACACTACATGATGGGGTGATGGCTGACACTATATAGGGGAGGTAATGGATGACACTACATGATGGGGTGATGGCTGACACTATATAGGGGGAGGTGATGGCTGACACTACATGATGGGGTGATGGCTGACACTACATGATGGGGTGATGGCTGACACTATATAGGGGAGGTGATGGCTGACACTACATGATGGGGTGATGGCTGACACTATATAGGGGGAGGTGATGGCTGACACTACAGGATGGGGTGATGGCTGACACTATATAGGGGGAGGTGATGGCTGACACTACATGATGGGGTGATGGCTGACACTATATAGGGGAGGTGATGGCTGACACTACATGATGGGGTGATGGCTGACCCTATATAGGGGAGGTGATGGCTGACACTACATGATGCGGTGATGGCTGACACTACATGATGGGGTGATGGCTGACACTACATGATGGGGTGATGGCTGCCACTATATAGGGGAGGTGATGGCTGACACTACATGATGGGGTGATGGCTGACACTATATAGGGGGAGGTGATGGCTGACACTACATGATGGGGTGATGGCTGACACTATATAGGGGAGGTGGTGGCTGACACTACAGGATAGGACAATGTCTGACACTATATAGGGGGAGGTGATGGCTGACACTACATGATGGGGTGATGTCTGACACTACATGATGGGGTGATGGCTGACACTACAGGATAGGACAATGTCTGACACTATATAGGGGAGGTGATGGCTGACACTACATGATGGGGTGATGGCTGACACTATATAGGGGGAGGTGATGGCTGACACTACAGGATGGGGTGATGGTTGACACTATATAGGGGGAGGTGATGGCTGACACTACATGATGGGGTGATGGCTGACACTATGTAGGGGAGGTGATGGCTGACACTACATGATGGGGTGATGGCTGACACTACATGATGGGGTGATGGCTGACACTATATAGGGGAGGTGATGGCTGACACTATATAGGGGAGGTGATGGCTGACACTATATAGGGGAGGTGATGGCTGACACTACATGATGGGGTGATGGCTGACACTATATAGGGGAGGTGATGGCTGACACTATATAGGGGAGGTGATGGCTGACACTATATAGGTGAGGTGATGGCTGACACTACATGATGGGGTGATGGCTGACACTATATAGGGGAGGTGATGGCTGACACTATATAGGGGGAGGTGATGGCTGACACTACATGATGGGGTGATGGCTGACACTATATAGGGGGAGGTGATGGCTGACACTACATGATGGGGTGATGGCTGACACTATATAGGGGGAGGTGATGGCTGACACTACATGATGGGGTGATGGCTGACACTACATGATGGGGTGATGGCTGACACTATATAGGGGGAGGTGATGGCTGACACTACAGGATGGGGTGATGGCTGACAGTATATAGGGGGAGGTGATGGCTGACACTATATAGGGGAGGTGATGGCTGACACTATATAGGGGAGGTGATGGCTGACACTACAGGATAGGACAATGTCTGACACTATTTCTAAGGGGAGGTGATGCCCAACACTACATGATGGGGTGATGGCTAAACCTATATAGGGGGAGGTGATGGCTGACACTATATAGGGGGAGGTGATGGCTGACACTACAGGATGGGGTGATGGCTGATACTACAGGATGGGGTGATGGCTGACACTACATGATGGGATGATGGCTGACACTATATAGGGGGAGGTGATGGCTGACACTACATGATGGGGTGATGGCTGACACTATATAGGGGAGGTGATGGCTGACACTACATGATGGGGTGATGGCTGACACTATATAGGGGAGGTAATGGATGACACTACAGGATGGGGTGATGGCTGACACTATATAGGGGGAGGTGATGTCTGACACTACATGATGGGGTGATGGCTGACACTACATGATGGGGTGATGGCTGACACTATATAGGGGAGGTGATGGCTGACACTACATGATGGGGTGATGGCTGACACTATATAGGGGGAGGTGATGGCTGACACTACAGGATGGGGTGATGGCTGACACTATATAGGGGGAGGTGATGGCTGACACTACATGATGGGGTGATGGCTGACACTATATAGGGGAGGTGATGGCTGACACTACATGATGGGGTGATGGCTGACCCTATATAGGGGAGGTGATGGCTGACACTACATGATGGGGTGATGTCTGACACTACATGATGGGGTGATGTCTGACACTACATGATGCGGTGATGGCTGACACTACATGATGGGGTGATGGCTGACACTACATGATGGGGTGATGGCTGCCACTATATAGGGGAGGTGATGGCTGACACTACGTGATGGGGTGATGGCTGACACTATATAGGGGGAGGTGATGGCTGACACTACATGATGGGGTGATGGCTGACACTATATAGGGGAGGTGATGGCTGACACTACAGGATAGGACAATGTCTGATACTATATAGGGGGAGGTGATGGCTGACACTACATGATGGGGTGATGGCTGACACTACATGATGGGGTGATGGCTGACACTACAGGATAGGACAATGTCTGACACTATATAGGGGAGGTGATGGCTGACACTACATGATGGGGTGATGGCTGACACTATATAGGGGGAGGTGATGGCTGACACTACAGGATGGGGTGATGGTTGACACTATATAGGGGGAGGTGATGGCTGACACTACATGATGGGGTGATGGCTGACACTATATAGGGGAGGTGATGGCTGACACTACATGATGGGGTGATGGCTGACACTACATGATGGGGTGATGGCTGACACTATATAGGGGAGGTGATGGCTGACACTATATAGGGGAGGTGATGGCTGACACTATATAGGGGAGGTGATGGCTGACACTACATGATGGGGTGATGGCTGACACTGTATAGGGGAGGTGATGGCTGACACTATATAGGGGAGGTGATGGCTGACACTATATAGGGGAGGTGATGTCTGACACTACATGATGGGGTGATGGCTGACACTATATAGGGGAGGTGATGGCTGACACTATATAGGGGGAGGTGATGGCTGACACTACATGATGGGGTGATGGCTGACACTATATAGGGGGAGGTGATGGCTGACACTACATGATGGGGTGATGGCTGACACTATATAGGGGGAGGTGATGGCTGACACTACATGATGGGGTGATGGCTGACACTATATAGGGGGAGGTGATGGCTGACACTACATGATGGGGTGATGGCTGACACTACGATGGGGTGATGGCTGACACTATATAGGGGGAGGTGATGGCTGACGCTGTTTATAGGGAAAGGAGGTGGCTTGGAGGTCGGAGGTATTAACTGCGGCAATAAAAAACATACTGCTGTTTTTTCCCGAGTGGCCAAAAGCATCTGCCTCCCATTAAAATCAATGAGGGGCGATTTCAGCAGTTTTTTGGCGCTTATTCCAACGCAGTTTCCGCATCAAAATCGGCACCAAAATCTGCCTCGAGGCACTGGATGTGTGAACTGACCCCTAATATGGGGAACAGGTGATGGCTACATCGGTTTCTAGCAGGCTGCCAGTGTTAGTAGCTTCGGTTGTCATGGTTTCCTGCCACTGTTTATAGGAGGGACTCTTCCTGGCAGCATATAGGAAGAACATGAGGGAGCTGTGGCTGGAGCTGTTTCCCGGCCGGCCTTGTATATAACATCCGGTAACGTCGCCTCCTGCTGATATAACGACCCGTATTATCAGGAGTAACTAACGGTGCAAGAGCCGCGCATGCGCAGTGCGCGGTGGACGCGCATTGAGGCGGGGTCGCGCACGCAGCTGCTCCCTCCTTCCCTGGACCCATGGTCCCGATTTATTAAACAAAGGCGGAGTGCAGGTCAGTGATGGCTCCTCATCCCTGTCAGAGGTGCAGGCTGCCGGGACACAGGTAAGCACGTCATGGCTGTGCTCATGGATAACATCATGTCCTCCTGTATAATGCAGGGCTGGGAGATTTCTAGTTGTACATTTAATTAGGACAAATAAAGTTGTAGTATTCAAATTTGGTTGCCAGGGTTTGCAAACTGCCGATCAATGAGATTAACCTGGACGATTATTTCTCTGTCCGGGATAAATTTGATTTTTTTGGGAAGAATTTCCGTAAGAAATAAGGGCGATCTTGTGCGACTGCGGGTATTGTTTATGTAGCCGGGTCATATAAAAGACGTACGTGCGGCGTGACCTCCGAGCCGTGTCAGTGTGAGGGGGGAGCTGGCGGGTCAGGGTGCAAAAGTGCCTCTTGGACCCCCAACTTCTTTTCATGGCCGACAGCCCGGAGCTCTCAGCTGCATCAGGGGTCTCCTAAGTGACCCATCAATGTAGCACCAGCAGCGTTACTAAAGGCTTAGATACGGGGCCCGGCAGACCGTATCACACCTGGTAGGCTTAGATACGGGGCCCGGCAGACAGTATCACACCTGGTAGGCTTAGATACGGGGCCTGGCTGACAGTATCACACCCGACAGGCTTGGATACGGGGCCCAGCAGACAGTATCACACCCGACAGGCTTAGATACGGGCCAGGCTGACAGTATCACACCCGGTAGGCTTAGATACGGGGCCCGGCAGACAATATCACACCCGGTAGGCTTAGATATAGGGTCCATATATGGACTGTGACGTCAGATGGGCTGTTGTCCCCGGGTGCTCTGTGAGGGTGTCAGGGCTTTTCAGGCGGCGTATAACCCTGTAAGCATATACGATGGCATACGCTGCAGCCCGCCATCGGAGGCGTATGTTGGGAGTCCTCCTGGTGTATACGTCCGGTGGGCGGCAATTAACACGATCGCTATACTGTGACCGGAGCCATCTGCTTCCAACACGAGCATCCCGTTCCCGGAGGCAGCTGATCGGGACGGGGTCCGGGTGTCAGACCCCCACCGATCACATACTGCAGATAGGTCATCAGTATGAAAAATCGCCCCCTGCCCGGACTACCCCTTTAATGGCCGCCAGCGGAGTTGTCCGGTGGATGATGGAGGCTTCCCCAGCTGCACCGTTGTCTCTGCTCCACAATGTATTAATATAAGAATGTTTCGTGTTTCCTGCAGTATCTACGACATGGAGCGGCCGCCATTCACACTGGACGTCAAGAATCTGGACCACATTTCTGGAAGGATCATAAACCTTACAATGGAGATTATCCGCCTCCTGACTGGAGAGGTGAGGGGTCAACATTATCTTCACCGCTCCATCTCTAGTGGTCGTGTTCCTGCAGATTCCATAGAAGTTGTCCTAGTATCTGCGGATAAACCTTTTTCCGTAAGGCTACACACACACACGACCGCTGTAAACAACAGATCCGCAAAATACGGACAGCGCGCAGATGGCCGTGGTTTTCACGTCACCGTGCACGTGAATGGGTGATAGCAAGCCACAAACAGGACTAGGACCTGCTCTGAGTTTTACGGCACGGTCCCCACACGGATCCGTGAAACCCACAGTCGTCTGCATGGGGCCATATTAATTAATGGGTCAGTGTTTTTTGTCCGTTAAAAAAACGGGATAGCGAACTGACGAAAACAACTGTCGAGTGGCTGCCGCCTAAGAGGCGCGTTCCGGCTGATCATCTTTGTGTGACTCTCCGCGTGAATAAACCCTCAACATGATATCCGAGAAAGCCGATTGATCCGTTCTCATTGATACGTGAGTTTTTGTCTTCGTAAGTAGGAATACACCGTGGTCAGGAAATCTAGCGACCCCTTCAGTAACGTGGCCGACATCCTGGACCCTCCACCTCCTGATCATCAGCGGGACCACGACAAGAAGATCCTAGAACTGACATACACAATCATTCAGCTGCTGACTGGAGAGGTGAGTTCTGCCTGGCCATGGTACGTCTTCCGTTGTTTCTTTATAACCGGATCTCTCCTTTTGTTGATCCAGAAAAATATATTTTATTAAAGAGACATTAAAGTGTTCTGTGTGCGGAAGATGAACTCCTGGTGAAAATGAGATCCGTACAGGAAGACTTTATAGGTGTTGTCCATGGTCTACTCACAGGACAGGTTGTCCGTATATGATCGGTGGGAGTCCGACACCAAGACTCTCCACCAATCAGCTGTGCTCCTGGGTACTGGAAGTTAGGCCTCATGCACACGACCGTGCCCGTAATCACGGTACATTATTACGGGCACAGGTGGCCGCGGACAGTCACCCGCTGTGCTCCCATTATAAAGTATTGGAGCACGATCCGTAAAATCAAAAAATAGGACCGCTTTCTGCAGCTCGTAAATATACGGGAAGGTGTCCGTGGACAATAGAAATTAATGGATCTGCGCTTTGATCCTCAATCACGGATCAATATTACGGTCGTGTGCATGGGGCCTAATGCAGTAGTCGGTGCTGGAAGTGGATGGCACCGGTCACAGTATAGGAGCAGAGCTGCAGTAACCCAGCACAGCTGCTATACAGTGCTCGGAGCGTTCCGCTTCCGGCGCACCTACCCCTGAAAAACATCCGGTGCCGGAGGCAGCAGTAACAGCTGATCGGTTCAAGGTCCGGGTGTCGATCATATACTGATGAATTATCCTGTAGATAGGTCTTCGGTATGAAAAACCGCCCCGTGCCTGGACAACCCTTTTAAACGGGAGGTGGTTAAAGGAAAGGTGTTACGGAAAAAAAATTTGATATCAATTTGAATTTAGTGTTTTATTATAAAATCTTTTATTTATGTGTGTGTTTGTTTTTTACTTTTTTCTAACTTTTACTTCACTTTGGGGGCTGCCATTTTGTTTTTCATCTGGGTATGTGTCGATTAACAACACATACAGAGATGGAATACGGCAGCTACAGTGCATAGGAGTCAATGAACGGGAGCCGTCCCATTGACTTTGCACTATGGCTCTGTACTGCGCAGACGCAGGTCAGAGTCACACAGAGCAGAGCAGCTGTTTGCAGGGAGAGAGCGGGCGCCATCTTGAAGACCAGCTGCACTGCAGGTAAGATGTGTGTCTCTGCATGTCCCACTCTCTACCTCACAGACCCCCGCTCTCGTGACCCCCGACGGGCCCCCCCCCTCCCTCCCTTGTGTGAAGGACACACAATGAAACTGTACTGGGAAAGCCCTGAACGGTAAATCCCTCTAGTTGTGCTGAGACTGTTTGGGGATGTGACTAATAAACCTCTCACTCAGCACAATTAGAGAGATTTATCGTTCAGGGGTCTGGGAAAGCTGGGTGACCACCATTACCCCTCCCACTGGAGTGTGAGAGGTTCATTAGTCACATCCCTAAACACTCCAGTATGAGGGGTAATGGTGGTCACCCAGCTTTCCCAGACGCAGATATAACCAGGAAAGGGCTGGACGGACGGGCTGAGGGTGCACAGGGTTTTTGGTGACCCCCCTCTGTCATGTGATCGGACCTAGGTTACCGGTTCATCAGACGGGGTTCATGTGACTATAACTCTGTCCATAACAAGAGACAGTGCACTCAGGACAAGCCCTGACCTCATGCCGTAGTTGTGGTTCTGTCTGCGGTGATGGCGGTGGGTGGCTCTGACACCCGCCTCCCCCGTCGGGTCATCTCAGGACAGAAGGGGTGTCCGGATTGGAGACACTGCGCCGCACCTGTCCTCAGGTTGTGTCTGGTATTGCAGTTCACTTCCATTGAAGTGAATAGGACAGAGCTGTAATACCACACACGACCTGAGGACAGGTGCGGCACCATGTTTTCCTGGACGACCCCTTTAAGACTTTTCCCGTGTGTGTGGCAGAGCGGAGTGTGCACGGGCGCCGCTGATACTTCATAGCCGCTTATCAGCTGTTTTGAAGAATCAGCGGCGAGCACCCCCACACACACACATCCCCCAAACACGCAAAATCAAGTGTAATCAAGCGTTTTTTATGTGGTTTTTTTTTTTTTGCACGTAAAATGTGCAAAAAAAAAAAAAACATGTCAAATACACGGCGTGTGAACCGGTCAACTGAAAAGTCATTCACTTCACTTTCATCATTCTAAGGCTGGGTTCACATGACCTATTTTCAGGTGTAAACGAGGCATTTTACGCCTCGATTTACGCCTGAAAAGACGGCTCCAATACGTCGGCAAACATCTGCCCATTCATTTGAATGGGTTTGCCGATGTACTGTGCCGACGACCTGTAATTTTACGCGTCGCTGTCAAAAGACGGCACGTAAAATAACAGCCTCGGCAAAGACGTGCAGGACACTTATATACATTATATGCGGGACACTTATATACATTATATGCGGGACACTTATATACATTATATGCGGGACACTTATATACATTATATGCAGGACACTTATATACATTATATGCGGGACACTTATATACATTATATGCGGGACGCTTATATACATTATATGCGGGACACTTATATACATTACATGCGGGACACTTATATACATTACATGCGGGACACTTATATACATTATATGCGGGACACTTATACATTATATGCGGGACACTTCTATACATTATATGCGGGACACTTCTATACATTATATGCGGGACACTTCTATACATTATATGCGGGACACTTCTATACATTATATGCGGGACACTTATATACATTATATGCGGGACACTTATATACATTATATGAGGGACACTTATATACATTATATGCGGGACACTTATATACATTATATGCGGGACGCTTATATACTTTATATGCGGGACGCTTATATACATTATATGCGGGACGCTTATATACATTATATGCCGGACACTTCTATACATTATATGCCGGACACTTATATACATTATATGCCGGACACTTATATACATTATATGCCGGACACTTATATACATTATATGCCGGACACTTATATACATTATATGCGGGACACTTATATACATTATATGAGGGACACTTATATACATTATATGCGGGACACTTATATACATTATATGCGGGACACTTATATACATTATATGCGGGACACTTATATACATTATATGCGGAACACTTATATACATTACATACGGGACACTTATATACATTATATGCGGGACACTTATATACATTATATGAGGGACGCTTATATACATTATATGCGGGACGCTTATATACATTATATGCGGGACGCTTCTATACATTATATGCGGGACGCTTCTATACATTATATGCGGGACGCTTCTATACATTATATGCGGGACGCTTCTATACATTATATGCGGGACGCTTCTATACATTATATGCGGGACGCTTCTATACATTATATGCGGGACGCTTCTTGGGACGTAATTTGATCCGTTTTTCATTGAATTCAATGAAGAACAGCTCCAAATTACGGCCGTAATTGACGCCTCGCAAAACGCGAGTACGAGAATTTATGTCTGAAATGACGGAGCTGTTTTCTACTGAAAACAGCTCCGTCATTTCAGACGTAAATGCAGTTAGCGTGTGCACATACCCTAGGGGTATGTTCACACACAATGTTTTCAGCTGAAAAATCGGAAGCAGAACGCCTACAAGCATCTGCCCATTGGTTTCAATGGGAAATACGGCGTTCTGTTCCGACAGGGCGTTTTTTACGTGGTAGTTTTCCAAAAACGGCACGTAAAAAGACGCCCGACCAAAATGAAGTGCACATCACTTCTTGGGCCGTTTTTGGAGCCGTTTTTCATTGACTTTATAGAAAAACAGCTCCAAAAACGTCCGTTAAATGCGAGTTTGATTAAAAAATGGCTGAAAATCGGGAGCGGTTTTCCCTTTGTTTAGTAAGCGTGTGAACGTACACTTAGCCTTTTGGTGTGTCCTATAACTTCTTCCAGCTGCAGAATCACACCCAAATGGCTGCCGGACACTGCTTAGCAATTTGAAGACACCTTTTCCTGGCTTGTGAGAGGGGGGGGTGAGGTTCCCTCCCACATTTACAGCAGCTGTGAATCAGGTTGCTTTGCCTTATTCACCTTGCTGTAATTCTGGGAAGTGCTCCCCCTGGTGGCCAACATTGGAAAACATGTCAAATTATTATTTCATTTTTAATACTTTCCACCATATGGAAAAAAATACAGCAAAAAACGTAAAAAATATAATAGAAATAAGTAACAACACTTAAAAAAAAAAAAAGGTTTAATTTGCGACACATTCCCTTTAAGCATCTTGCATCCAGAATGAAGGTGCCCCTGGAAAGATGGCTTGAATCAAAGTTGACAAAAACTTCTCTAGGCCAGAAATGTGTGAAGAGCACTGTAGCCCCTCGGTAGAAGACCAGGCAATGAGAAGTAGGTGACGTACAAGCTAGCATGGTGCTGCGATTATATGGTGGCCACAGCCAGAAAGCGTATGAAGGCCTCTACTGATTACGTGTTGGCCACAAATCGTATACGGACGTGTTTGGTTGTTCGATTGTTGAAAACGAATGATGATGAACATCAACGCCGGAAAGTGGAAGGTGATTGTTCTGTTCTGTTTCAGGTCCTTATGAAGAGTGGAGATATAGCCGTGTACTTTACTACAGATGAGTGGGAATATTATAAAGAGCATGAAGGTTTTTACGACAAGCCCGCAACGGTAACGCCAAGGTCTCTCCGGTCACAGCGTAAGTGAAAGGTTCCATTATAGCTGTTGTAGGTGCGCGCTAATGGTGGGATGGGGCGAGGATGGACGCATGGACCCTTAGTTTAGGGTATTCCTGTCATCCGCCTGTCAAACACACACGACAACCACTTTGGAAACGGTTCGGTCTATGACATGGCCGACCACAAATACCATGATCAAGGGAAAGAAGTCATCACCTCGGAGTTGATTAACCCCTTCCCGCATTTTCACGTACATGCACGTCGGGGAATGCAGCCTGTTCGCGCATTCCCACGTGCATGTACGTGATGGAGATCGCGCGGGCACAGAAGCTGTGGCCGCGCGATCGCCGCGGGAGCCTGGCTGTGACTGACAGCTGGGCTCCCACTGCAACTGCCGAGATTGAAGAAATCTTCATTCTCAGCCGTTTAACCCGTTAAATGCTGCAGTCAATAGCAACCGCGGCATTTAAATCTATTGACAGAGGGAGGGAGCTCCCTCTGTCACCCATCGGCGGCCCGCGAATGCGATCTCAGGCTGCCAACGGGTTGCCATGGCAGCCGGGTGTCTAACAAAGACCCCCAGGCCTGCCCTGGCTATATGCCCATTATGCCGTGCTGGAGGCATGACCTAATAGATTGCCTGTCTGTTTTACACTGACAGGCAATAATGCTTTGGTATACTAAGTATACCAAAGCATTATATATGCGATCAGCAGATCGCATAGTGAAGTCCCCTGGTGGGACTAAAAAAAAAAATGTCAATCAGTTAAATAAAGTTTGTGAAAAAGAAATAAAATAAATTACAGTCAAAATCAAATAAAACTACTGTTTTGCCCAAAAAGTGGTTTTATTTAGTAAAAGTGCCAAAACAAATAACACATACACATATATGGTATCCCCGCGATCGTAACAACTTGACCAATAAAATGAACACATTAATTAAACCCGCCGGATGAACGGCGTCCCAAAAAAACGCAAAAAACAATGGCAAAATTCTCTCTTCTCCCATTCCCCCCATAAAAAATTAAATAAAAGTTAATCTATAAGTCCTATGTACCCCAAAATAGTACTAATAAAAACTACACATTGGCCCGCAAAAATCAAGCCCACGTACGACCACATCGACGGAAAAATAAAAACGTTACGGCTCTTGGACGCGGCGATGGAAAAACAAGTAATTTTTTTCTAAAAGGGTTTTTATTGTGCAAACATAGGAGAACACATAAAACCCTTACATATTTGGTATCCCCGTAATCGTGCCGACCCATAGAATAAAGGTAACATGTTATTGACACTGCATAGTAAACGGCGTAAATTTATACCGTGAAAATTAATGCTGGAATAGCTGCTTATTTTCAATTCTCTCCTAAAATAAAGTTAATAAAAGTTAATCAATATATTATAAGCATCTAAAAATGGTACAATTACAAAATACAACTCGTCCCGCAAAAAACAAGCCCTTATACGGCTATGTCGACGGAATAAAAAAAAAGTTACGACTCTTGGAATGCGACCATGAAAAAACAAAAAATAATCCTTGGTCATTAACGTGCAAAATGGCCTGGTCCTTAAGGGGTTAAAATCAGCTCGTAGTCCTAAAACACAACGTTGGGTATTTATCAAAACTGGTACAAAGGACAAGTCGATCAGCTGTTCATGGCAACCAATCGGTTTGCTTCTTTTTCATTTTCAAAATGGCTCTGAGAAATTAGAACTGGAATCTGATTGGTTGCTATGGGCAACTATTCCCAATTTTCCTTCTGCAACGGTTTTGATAACCCACCCCCCAACTGTATGATGATGGCTTCTGGAACCCAGAATCTGGTTGCTATGGGCAACGACTCCAATTTTCCTATACAACAGTTTTGATAATCTTCCCCCCCCAACTGTACAATGATGCTTTTTTTGGAACTGGAATTTGATTGGTTGGCAACCATTCCAATTTTCCTATGTATCAGTTTTGATAATCCTCCCGCTACTGTACGATGATGCGTTTTGGGCTCTGCCGTCTTTAATTGTAGCTCGGATCACAAAAATTAAGTTTGTTGGAGATGTATCTTCCCCCAGGAATTAATTTTGCGGAGTCTTGATAGTCTACCCTTCATTGTGAGAACGGTGGGCAGCATATTTTCATAATGTATTGAGCCGCCCTTCTTTTTCAGGATAAAGGGTGTAGCGTGGCGCACTCAGACTTGCTGAATTCTTCCTGAAAATTGGACGTACTGACTTCTTCCTGAAAATTGTGCGGCCATGTGACCTATCTGGTGGCCTTAATGTGGACCTTAAAAGGGGTTATTATGGACTCTTCAGAATCGGGAGCAGGGGATGGCATTGCATAATAAACTAACCGGAGTGGTGGAGAATGGTACCTCAGCAATGGAGCGTGGCATATTATTCAGAGGGCGAGTATCTGTTGGTTTATTATATAATGCCAACCCCTGCCCTACTGTCCTTTTTGAAAATTCCCGGCTAACCCCTTTAACTGAGTCCGGAGCGAGCCATTCATTTGATACCGTAACCCCAAAATGATACCGATCATTATCCTTACAGGTCGAGCTGCTCTCAGGGATACGACACCTAGTAAACCGCAACCGCCAACGGTGAGAACGAAAAAGAAACGAAAATATGTGAGGCGAAAGGTCAAGGCATCGACCTCCCATGGTGGGTGGAATGGACGAGATGAAGATTGGCATAAGCAGGAAGAATACGCCAACGACATGACGGCGAATAGCGATGAAAGTTTCGACAGTCTATTTGTCGTCAAATGTAGAGAATGTGGTAAAATGTTTCAGAACAAAGCTGCCTACATATCCCACCAGAAGACCCACACCCGAGTGTTCAGCTGCAACATCTGTGGTAGCTTTTTCCCTCACAAGCTGCCGCTTCTTCAGCACCAAAGAGCCCACATTGAATCAAAGCCGTACCCTTGTCCCGATTGCGGGAAGCGCTTTCCCCGTCTTGTAAACCTGGAAACACATCAGAGAGTTCACAGTGGTGAGAAGCCATTCCATTGTTCTGAATGTGGGAAAGGCTTCTCCTGCGAGGCAAACCTTTTGAAACACCATAGAATTCACACCGGGGAAAAACCATTCACTTGTACCGAATGTGGAAAGTCCTTTGTCAAGAGTTCACATCTGTCCCGTCATAAACGCATTCACACAGGGGAGAAGCCATATCCATGCACCAAATGCGGGAAGCGCTTCACCAACAAAGAAAACTTGGTCACTCATCAAAGGTTTCACACGGGAGAGAAGCCCTTTCCATGTGGAGAATGCGGCAAAAGCTTCAAGTTTAAGTCCCACCTTATGGTACATCAGAGAACGCACACCGGGGAGCGGCCGTTTTCATGCGCTTACTGTGATCGGCGATTCATTGAGAGGTCACATCTTGTCAAACACCAGCGTTCTCACACCGGTGAAAAGCCGTACTCGTGCAAGCACTGCGGCAAAAGCTTTGCTCGCAGTTCGCATTGCGTAAACCATGAAAAGACGCATATACGAGAGAAAAAATATCCATGCCCAGATTGTGGGAAATGCTTTGGACTAAAGAGTCAGCTGAATAGGCATTGGAAAGCTCACTAGGAAATGGTTGTGAATGTATTTATGGATGTGCTAATCTTATTCTAAAGTCCAGTCAGATTTAGAAAAAAAAAAAAAATTCCTGCCCACTAGAGGGCAGTATTACAGTTGTTATAATATTTTCCATAGGTGGCAGTATTTCAGTAGATTTTTATTTTTTTATTTTTTCCCTTGTCCCTAGAGGGGCAGCATTAAAGTATTTATTGTCTAGGCCATAGGGGACAGTATTAAAGTAGTTTGTGCTGGTAGAAATCTATTTAGTCAGGGTAGTGGGGGACTGTGCTCACTAAAAGGGTTTTCCAAGTTATTCTAAAAAGTGGCAGGGGTGCATTAAAAAAGAAAAAAAGAGCCATTACTCACCTCACAGATCCCTGACATTCCAGCGCCGCTGCTTTGGTCCTGGGCGCCGCGGTCTCATGACACAGCTGCAGCGAAGGTGTTCCTGTAGACCTATGTGATCGCTGCAGCCAATCACGGGTCTCAGTGGGTCTAGGACACAGTGATTGGCAGCAGCGATCCCGTTTGTATATGGGCATGTCATCGCTGTAGATTTGTCAAACAGTGGCGGATAGGACCGGAGCGACAGCGCTGTAATGGCAGGAATCTGTGAGGTGAGTAAGGTGGATGTTTTTTGTTATGCATCCCCCCTCCTATCCTTGCAAATTTTTGGAAACCCCCAAAGTGACAACTGTTTCTCTGAGCCATAATGTGTTCAAACCTGTTGTCACTTTCATAACTGGGGAGGGGGCGTCAGTGTGCACAACGAAAATCTCCTCCTCCTCAGGTAAAAGCAATAGAAACCGGTAATAATGACTGGAATCTCTTATACAATTTGAATGTTATGGACAGATGCGGAAAATGAAAATTTTGTGGAAAAATAAAAGTCCAACTCCCCTCAACATCCGGTAGTCCGCCGCTTGTTTTCAGCATAGACCTCTCTGATCACCTGAAATCACAAATAGAAAAAAAGCAGGAGCGGACGACAGCCGCAAATTGTACGGTACGGATGCTCACTGGGCCCCATTACATCCTATGGGCCAGATCATTTGCAATGTCCAGAATTTTTGGGTCTTTTGAAAGACAGATAAACCTACTCGACGTGACGTAAATCATACCTGATGACAGAGGTGAGCTCCTCTGTTCCACCAGATGGGTATATTTTGTTTTTAACAATTCTTCAGGGGAAATAGGAAAAGTTGTTTGTTTTTTTAAATGTTTTTGGTTTTTTTTGTACTTAAAAAAAACTTTTGAACTGATTTTTACTAGTCACGCTAGGGGACTTGATCCAGCAATCATTGAGTCGCTTGCACTATATACTGCAATACTAATGTATTGTAGTATATTGTGTTTCTGACAGGCACCTATTAAGCTTAGTAGGAGTGCAAAGAAGTCAGACATGGGGGGGCCTTCATTAGGCCCCTATACTGACATGCCAACCATTGGCACCCCGCGATGGAGTAGTATGGGGGGCGATGGGCTGTCAGAGGGGTCCGTCCCCTCTTTCTAGATGCCGAGGTCGCTATTGACTGTTAAATGAGCAGATGAGCGCGATCCCGTACAGTTTCTGTTGAGTGCGGATTGTAAGGTGTCTAGAAGAGAGTAAGCTGAGATAGCTGGCTGAATATTAGAGATATTAGATGGCCAAAACGGCAGGTCTCGAAACTTTTGCGCCTTTTGTGACACAAGCGTGACAGGTGCCTATCTGAAGAAGAATATCTGTGGAAACGTTGATCTGCCGTGTTGATTTTTTTGGGGTCGTTGTCCGGTGCAATCTTGATAAGTCATTTGTGACAAATGACGGATCTGCATTCTTTCTAAAGAATCCCAGTCTGGGCCACAGATCAAGGCAGCGATTGATCAGCAATTCATCGTTATAACTTATTATTGAGTGGTCGTTCAGAAAACGTTAGTATGGAGTCCCTAATTTACGGCTGCCTCAAGTGTACCAGAAGTTTACAGGTGAAGGGGCGCTTGGAGATCGGATGGTGGTTAGCAGCGTAGGATGGGTCAAAAGATGTTTTTGTTTTTTTTGTAATGGTGTTGTAATCGCATGTTAAAAAATTTGTTTCGGGGCTAATTCTATCGAACACGTCCCTGAAATTAGTTTTGGTCCGAATAAATTCACCATGAGTCACAAGTTCCCCGATAGCCCTGTCAGACTCAGGGGAACGCAATTCCATAAAAAAAAAACACTCACCACCTCCCCTGGTCTTCTGTAGCGACATGTCCCTGCTGGCAGGTGAGATGAAGTAGGTGTCTCATGTGATCGTCGCAGCCAATAACAGGTTGCAGCGATCACGAGGCAGCTACGTCTTCTCACCTTACGGCCAGGATGCGTCACTACGGAAGACCAGGGGAGGTGGTGAGTATGGAAGTTTTTTTGAGGAAAAGAAACCGTTCCTGTATGGTCTGCTGTGGTGAAGATGAAGTCATGGACTTCATAACACATGATACACTCTTCTGAAAGTTTACACTAGACTGTGGACTGACCGGTGGCAGCGTATACACTAGACTGTGGACTGACCGACAGTGTAAAGGATCTGCCAGGCACTTCTGTGTATACGCCTATGGGTAATCAGTCTGCACCTGGTTCTATGTCTCTGAGACTGACTCCATCTTCCACCACTCAGGATGGCAGGCTTAGGAGTGGGAGAGCCTATCGCAGCCTGTCCAGACGGAGCTAGCTCCCGCCCTCTGTCTATTTATACCTGCCTTTCCTGTTCCTCCTTGCTTGTGATTCTTCTCGTGTGGTTTCCTGGCCCTGCTGCAGCTTCTGAACTATTTGACCCTGCTTCATACTGACCCCGGCTTTCTGACTACTCTCCTGCTCTGCGTTTGGTACCTCGTACATTCCTGGTTTGACTCGTCTCGTTCACCTCTCTTGTTGCTCACGGTGTTGCCGTGGGCAACTGCCCCATTTCCCTTTGCTTGTGTCCGTTTGTCTGTCGTGCACCTACTGAGCATAGGGACCGTCGCCCAGTTGTACCCCGTCGCCTAGGGTGGGTCGTTGCAAGTAGACCGGGACTGAGTGGTGGGTAGATTAGGGCTCACTGTCTGTTCCCTACCCCCCTGTCATTACAGGCAGAAGCGTATACACTAGACTGTGGACTGACTGGCAGAAGCGTATACACTAGACTGTGGACTGAGCAGCGGCAGCATTTACACCACACTATGGACTGACGGGCGGCAGCGTTTACACTAAACTGTGTACTGACCGGTGACAGCGTTTACACCAGACACCACCAGGGCCGGACATTGGTTCAACCTGTAGGTAACCTGTGTAGGTAACGGGGCCATAATCACCTTCTGTCTATTAGATTACATGTAAATGTCGGAGTGGATGAATTTTTGGGCTAACAATTACAAGTGGATGTAGAGAGACGTAAGGGGGTGATCTATAGGAGAGCAAGGGCCCATATACTGTTCTTATACGGGGGCCCTCAGCTGTCTGTGTTTTCCCCTGGGCACCACATATAAACAGACATACACACCACATAATATATAAACATAAAATATACGTTTGTTTTATGTACATATATACCCCATATATAAATATACATACACATTATATTCACTCATTAGAAGTGGGACTACCTTGGTATTAGCCAATATGGCCCTGGGCTGCTCTGTAGTGTGGTGTTAAAGGGGCTGTCCAGGCACGGACAACTGATGACCTATTCACAGGATAGGTTATCAATATATGATCGGTGGGGGACTGACACCTGGACCCCGAAACCAATCGGCTGCTCTGGCTGCCTCCATTCACTGGATGTCCATGCTGGAAGCAGATGGCTCCGTACACTGCAGCTCAGCCGCTATTCTGTGACCGAGCCATCTGCTTCCGGCATGGACATCCGATGCCTGGAGGCAGCCGAAACAGCTGATCGGTGCGGGATCCGGGTGTCGGACCCCCACCAATCATATATTGATAACCTATCCTGTGGATAGGTCATCAGTCGTCCGTGCCTGGACAACCCCTTTAAGCTCTCTCCCACCTATGGAAAGGATTTCCGCCAGTCGTGTAGACCGTGTGGTAAGAAGGAGGGGAGAACGGTCCTCTGCGGTGGTGAAGATGAAGGCGTGGACATGATACGCTCTTCAGAAGAGGAGGGGTTGAAGCCGACTATTCACACAGATGATTTCTGTAGCGTAAGGAATGTCTCGTTTACTTTAATTTTAGAACCGTATTCCCACAGTGCAGTTTTTGAAGCCACAACCTGGAGGAGAAGTAGAATCAAACCTAAATACTGTCCCTCACTTTACTATCCACTCCTGGTTGTGGATTCAAAAACTGCACACTAAAACTGCACCAAAACTGCAGTGTGTGAATAAATCATAGAATTACAATACATACCTATGTGTGCCAGTATATTGTGCCTTTGTATGTCGTGATTCTGACAGTCTGCAATTCAGCCCTGTTGGAGGCCGTGCGCTGTCGTCCCCGTGCTGTCCGCTTTTTTCACCTGTCCATTTACTCTAATGGGCGACTGTGGTCCGCAAATATGGATCAAAATAAAATAGGACATACTGTGAGTTTCTCGCAACGGACACACACTCCGCTAAATAAACAGATGTGCGAAAGGCCCCATTGAATTTTCATGGGTCAGCGTGCTGCCCGCTGATGAGAAAAACCTTCGTGTGAATAAGGCCTTAGGCGGTGCAAATGTTGAAGGGTAACTAAACTTTCCAAAAACTTTTTACATGTCATAGGGACATGCCAGAAGGTTTGATCGGTGGGGGTCCGAGTACTGAGACTAAAACGATGTGCCGGTTTGTCTCTGATCGGTTTTCCTCGGAGCGGTGTGTGGGCTCAGTAAAAAGTCTACGAGTCCGTACACCGCTCGATCGGTTTTCTGTGGAAAGCCGATCAAAAATGAAGCGGCACTGCGCTCACCCGAGCGCTTCTGCCACTTCATCTTAGCGATCGGTGAGGCTCTTAGTGCCCGGAGCCCCACTGATCAAAACTTTTTAAAAGTTTAGTAACCCTTTAAGTTCTATTAAATTTAAAAAAAAAATGTTTGACACCCACAACACCATGTTTGAATCCAGCTTTAGGTTCCCACGTTGCGATAGTGTACTGCGTGACAAAAACGCATGTCAAAACCGTATGAATTTTGCAATGCGGGAATTGGAGATGAAACCCATTTTTCCCTGTAAAAACTGCGCTGCCAATTATCACATTGCAAATCCATGGTAATCCGTGCATAGTTTTTGCTGCATGTCACACTACCGCGATGTGTGAATGCACCCTGAATGCCCCATGCACACAACCATGCCCGTAATCACTGGCACAGCCGGCTGTGGAGAGTCATCCGCGGGCCGTGCTCCTATTATAAAGTATAGGAGCACGGTCCGTAAAATAAAAAAATAGGACATTACCTATTTTTTTACAGAAGTGTTCTACGGGCCGTAAAGATACGGGAAGGTCGTCAGCCATAGAAATGAATGGGACCGTATTCTACGGGGGTGTGCGTGGGGCCCGATCCTTTGTTTTATACATGACCTCTCCCCTGTCTTTGACTTCTCCATTGATTTTCTCATTGCAATAACCTGAAGAGACTTTTTTTCTGGCCTCTGGTCGCTCTGAGCCGTCAGCTGAGCTGGAAAGAAAACTCAGAGAAATCAAATCATCGTATGGTAGGAGTAATATTTTATGGTTTCTACCAGGGACAATGGGAAGGTTTACTAATACGTTACCTTAGATGGTACCATTGGGCGATGCGGCCCGCACTTTTCTATGCCAGTCTTGGTAAATCTGACCTGGGGTTTGGTCCATAGCTCGGCATTGGAAAAATGATTGTATGTTGATTTTCTCGGCTTTTTGCTTTGTGACTTTTTGTTCTGCCCACGTTACCCCGGTGGTGTTGGTGTGGTCCAAAAATGCCCCCCCCCCCTTATTCAACATTGTAATAATGCCCCATATAAATACAGTCTTCGGCTTGATGCACACGCGGACTGTCATGCCCATTTGTGGGCCGTGCTCCCGTTATAAAGTATGGAAGCACGATCCACAAATTCAGATGACCCTATTTTTTGCGGGTCATTTCTACGGCCCGGACACACACCCGTAAATACACGTGAAGGTGTCCGTGGGCCATAGAAATGAATGGATCCGTATTCTGATCAAAATTACGGTCGTATGCACGGCGCCTGAGGGGAGCGTTTATACTGCAGATTTTCAATAACGAATTTCATTGTGGAATATCGGCCGCATAATACAGTAGCAGCAGAGTCATGATACTTGGACAAATCTTATCCACACGCTGCGCAAATGATAAGCGGAAAAAACGCTCAGAAATTGACTTGCGGTGCATTTTTTTTAATCCGCAGCAAATCAATTGTATTTGCGTAATCGCTCCTTTTTTGTTGCGGGTTTTCCGCATTGAATTCAGTTTGGAGGTAAAACACAACAAACAGCAAAAAAATCTTATACTTACCCAGAATTCTGTGCTACTTCGTCCAGGCCGACCTCCTGGGATGACGTTTAATCCAATCACAGGCTGCAGTGGTCACATGGGATGAAACGTCATCCCAGGAAGCAGGACTTCAGAGGGTAAGGCTACGTACACATGTTGCGTATTTTGCTGCGGAAAATATGCACCTAAACCGCAGTAAATTCGCAGGAAAAAACCGCACCGAATTGTGCATTTTTCGATGCGTTTTTTTAGCGTGTTTTCATGCTGCGGATTTTGGTTTGATTTTTCCTCAGCACTAGGCAGATACAATTCGCAAACGGAGACGCAAGATAAATGGACATGCGCGTGTACGTGAGATTTCCTGGAATCCGCGCGGCAAAGCCGCATGTAAAACTGCATCGTATGCATTAAGCCTTAGGCTTTGTTCACATCTGTGTCGGGACTCTGTTCATGGGTTACATCCGACCTTTCCATCAGGGGAACCCATGACTGGAACCCAAACGGAAACCAGAGGTTCCTGTTGTCACCACCAGTGATTAAAATGGTGACGGATCCGGTGCAAATGGTTTCCATCTGTCTCCGTTGTGTCAGGGTTCCGTCGTTTTGACGGAATGAATAGCGGAACCCTGTGCTTGTTAAATTGCTATATTCAAACATGATAGCGCGGATTTATCAAGACCCGCGTTCATATGCCAGTCTAAAAGAAAAACGTGCTTTGGAGTGAATTGCGCCAAATTTTTAACATTTGTAATAAAATTGCCGCATTTTGGACTGCCAACTGCTAAAAATGATTTTTAATAGCGGTACGTTTCATCAGTTTTAATATCCAATTCACGATCACAAAACATAAGTCATTTATGCAGAGTGCCCTTTTGTTTAGCCCGGCAAACATGCCCCCGTATCCTACACGTTTGGGGGCGCCAGATAATCTACTCTTCTCAAAACTCAGACTTGAGTAGTTTTAGCGATTGCCTTCCCCCAGGCTTGTACTCATGGAGCTTCCACTGCTGCAAAGATCGGCCCAACAGCACTCCCCCGCTGGAATTTTTTTTTAAAAATTGCACTAATTTTTCACGCCCAATTTGCACCCGTGCAGGACCCGTTTTCACGGATCCCTCATAGACTTCATACTACTTGTGTTTACCAGCTTTGCCACCATTTTATTGTCCGTCTATTGCCACTTGTTAATCTGTATAGCCCTCTCCAATACAAAAATATACTTCTGTGGCCGAAGTCAGGCCAGATTCCTACGTAGCGGAAACGCTACACAATTTCCACAACTGAATTCTGTGCGAAGTGAATGAGATTGAGAAAATCTAGACTCTGTCCCCGCACCACGATTAATAATCATGTAATAGCACGTAGTGGTGCGGGAAGTGATGTTTGGAGCGGGCCCACCCGCTGAGCCTAATCCATACGCAGCAGGTGTCAGCTGTGTATTACAGCTGACACCCGGGACTAACGACCAGGAACAGCGATCGCGCTGCTCCTGGCTATTTATCCCCTTGAAAGCTGTGATCAATCACGATCGCAGCATATGACACTAGAAAGAGGGAGGGGCCCACCGCCGACAGCTCGTTGGCCCCCCATGGTGCGATTTCGGGGTGTCGATGGTTGTCATAGCAGCCCAGGGGCCTGATGAAAGCCCCCAGGACTGCCTTTCTTCATCTGTAAAAATGACAATATACTAACGATCGCTGGCTCAAGTCCCTAGAGGGACTAATAAAATGTGTAAAAAAAAAAAAAAAAAGCTTAATAAAGTTTAGTAGTGTAAAAAAAAATAATAATATATATATATATTAAAAAAAACCTCTTCCCACTTTTCCTCTAAAGTAATGTAAAAGATAAACAAAATCGGTATTGACGCGTCCGTATATGTCCGAACTATTACAATATACCAACATACCAACTCGTCCCACTAAAAACAAGCAATTTCTGATAGGAAAGGGTTAAATCCGCATCTCGTAAAAAAAGCCTTATACTTGCGACCTTACTTTTTTTCTGTCTTTCTTCAACACCGGCTACTGGGATAACGTTTCATCGCGTGTGACTGCTTCAGCCAATCACAGGCTGCAGCGGTCACATGGGCTGCTGCGTCATCCAGGGAGGCCGGACTGCACGACCACGTAGGGAAAGCATGAACATTTTTCTGGGGCTTTTTTTTTTTTTGTAGCACTGCTTTTCACAACGGAAAATGCCGCCCGAAAAAATTGCATCATAATTTGATAGACTCAATGTGCTGCAGATTCTAGATCGGATACCCTGCAAAGTTTTAAGCAACATATCCGACCCGTGGGAACCCAACATTCATAAAACTTTTGACATTTTTCCAGTTTAAGTGTCGCTAAATGCAGTCCGGCGGCTCAGTTGGCAGCGTTTGGCAGACACACAAATGTCATGATTGGGCAGCCCCTTTTTAGATACTGCCACAGTGCCCTCTGTAGATGCTGCCACAGTGCCCTCTGTAGATGCTGCCACAGTGCCCTCTGTAGATACTGCCACAGAGCCCTCTGTAGATACTGCCACAGAGCCCTCTGTAGGTAATTCCACACACACCTAGATAATGCCACAGTGTCCTCTGTAGATGCTGCCACAGTGCCCTCTGTAGGTAATGCCACACACACCTAGATAATGCCACAGTGCCCTCTGTAGATACTGCCACAATGCCCTCTGTAGGTAATGCCACATACACCTAGATAATGCCACAGTGCCCTCTGTAGATAATTCCCAATGCCCTCTGTACATAGTGCCACACACAACTCATTGTAGATAGTGCCACACACAGCCCATTGTAGATAGTGCCACACATATTTCCCTATAGATAGCTCCAATGGGGGTCCCTCTAAGAGTGGAATCGCCAGCCAAAGCGTCTCCTGGGGGAGCCCCTGATCTCACTGTCCATATATATGGACCATTATGTCAGAGGCCTCGTCTATCAGTGGAATCCCCAACCAGTGCGTCAGCAACGGGCTGGCTGGGCATCCCGGTCTAGGAAGAGCCACTGACGTTACTGTCCATATATATATATATATGTCTATCAGCAGAATCCCTGACCAGAGCGCTCTAACTGGGGATTCCACACCTAGAGGGAGCCCCAATGAAGATATTTATAGAGAGGGGATTGTAGCGCTGTCCGCAAGGTGGGGTGTGTGGCATTGCACGATCTACAGAGCTGTGTGTGCGGTGCTCCACCTTCGGCCTGCTGTCATCGGGCCGTAGATGACAGCTTCAGGGGCCGCATTCGGGCCACATGTTGGAGACCTTTGGTATATGGCATCCGTTCAAGGTATACATTGGAAGCTTTTGCTGGCGTATGCGCTAATTTTCTGTAGTTAGCCAACAGGGTGGAGCTAGAGTCCCTGCCTCTGATGCTGACCAATCAGCGCAAGGCAGAGGGTAGTTCAAGCCCCATATAGGGAGAAAACATGACAGCGGGCCGTATCTCTGGAACAGGGGGGGGGTCCAGGAAAAAAAGAAAAACAGCGTTGGAATCAGGGAGACGGCGCTATTCAAGTCAGTTAACCAGTTCAACTTATTTGACCTAGTGACAGGTCCTCTTTAACTTTGCATGGGACCAGATGACATCATCTGAACTTCAGCTTTAGACCTAGAAGATGGACAAACTGCAAAATGAGATCACAGAGGGAATACTGAACCTAACGCTGGAAATAATCCACCTACTGACTGGCGAGATAAGGGGTTCTGGTAATATATGTGCAATCTAAGTCAGCCAATCCTCCTATAGTATATGAAAGATCTAAAACTAGAATAGAGTAGTCAAGTTGCAGAAGATTATTGTGTTCGGAGTCTCCACAGGACCATATTACAGACCCAAGAGCATTCTGTGTAGCTCCGTAATACAATGCTTTGTAGTATGCCTTGAGCGAAAACCTTTATGTGCCACTGTATAAAATGAGAGGCTCATGGAAGTACAGTGTGGGTCCGTAGCACCAGATTACGGATATGCCATAAATGTTGGATAAATGCGGGACCCACCTCTGGAACCTATCTCCCGAACGGTGGCCCCTCGCATCCAGGAAGAGCATCCCTCACACCAGGACAGATTTTTCGGAAACAGCTGAGCTCGTTGAGCTACGCTGTTTCTGTAACTCCCATTCACTACTAAGGGAGTTACGGAAACAGCATAGCTCCGCGAGATTGTCCGTTTATGGAATCCATTCGAGGTGTGCACTGATGCTCTGCCTGGATGCAGGGGGCCGCCTCACTGGGCGGAACAGGGTCCGGGGACCTCTATTCGGGAGTGCACCTCCTAGAGTTCCGACCAGCATTTTTTAGACATATCCTAGGAAAATACCATGTCTGTCTTGACACAACTCCTTCAATAAGTTGACGTCACCTGTAATGGCAGTGGTAAGAATTCTAGACCAGTGTCAGGAATCCTGGACTGTCAGATTGATTCCTAGACACTTGTTCGTCATGGGGTTGGGTCGTCAGGAACCACAGAAAAAAAGGCCCGAGAGCTGCAAGTAGCTTGATATTATCATGCGTGACAACAAAATGACAAACATCAGCTCAGGCATAACAACTAGTTTAACCTCTTATATTTCTCAGCACATTCGGCCCTCTTAGTCAAACCAAAAAGGGTTCTCAGGAACCAGATTCCCACCCTGGAACTTCCATCACTGGTGCATGAGAGAAAGAATAAGATCCTAGACCTCACCAACGAGATTGTTCATCTGCTGACAGGAGAGGTGAGGCGGGGGCTGGGAATACTGGGTCAGTTTTATATAGGAACACCTACTGAGGTGTCCGGATGATGGCTGTATCATTGTGTCTCGGGTTCTTATAAGATATGGGGACATCATGGTCTGTTTCTCCATGGAGGAGTGGAAGTATGTAGTACGACACAAGAATATCTACAAGGACGTCATGATGGTGGACCACCAGCCTTTCTCTTTAGGAGGTAAAGTTATGCCATGTCCGTTTTCTTGCCCACAATGAAATATGAAAAAAGTCGACAGTCCTTGGCTATTACTTCAGTATAATCTGTACCTGCATACAGAAGATCTCATTAACAAAGTAATATAATACAATTATGTCTTTTTAGGCTTTTTGGTAGTCCGTGAAATGTTATTTATACCTGAACTTTTGGTTTCATTTATTGACAGATTTATCTTATCCTACAATTCCAACATCGCTGTGTACCAAAAATGATTTCTCAATCATCCGTATTGATGAATCAGAAAATTATATTGAAAAGTCAGCCAAAGTAAATGGTCAAAAATCAAAGGGATGGTCTAGGGGGAAATCTAAATTGGTCACGAAAAAACAAAGTCAACATTCAAGACGTTGCCCAGCCGACTCGCATACCAAAGATGTACAAAGGGATATAAAATATATCCTGGTTAAAAAAAGAATCAAGGACCCTCCGTGAAGAAGAGTGACTGGATGATACAACAGGACATCCACCAATGGACCCGACTTCCATAAAGTGTGAGGAGTCCTTAACTCCACAAAAAGGAGACAACCTCATCGATTCCTATGAAGGTTCACAAAGTACATCTAAGGCTGTGGTTGGACTTGAGATGGATGCCACAAACCAGAAAGAAAAATATCCCATTATGAAATGCAACCAATGCAGTAGAAAGTTCAAAAGTAAATCGGCTTTTATAGCCACTGCAAGACTCACTCGGTGCCAGGCAGCTACACCTGTAATGACTGTGGCAAATGTTTTACAAATAAGTGGCACTATGTTGTCCATCAAAGAAACCACACGGGAGAGAAATTATTCTCCTCCTCCGAATGTCTTCTCTGGTCAGCCATCAAGGGACTCACACGGGCATAAGACCCTATTTGTGTAAAGAATGTGGAAGGTGTTTTTTCGGCAGCTCACACCTGGCGCCACATTTAAGACTTCACACTGGTGAGAAACCATTCTCTTGTTTGCGAGGCAAAATTTTCCAGTAAACCAAACCTTATTAAACATGTCATGATTCATACGGGAGAGAAGCCGTTCCCGTGCACGCCATGTGTTAAGCGTTTCGGCCGGAAGTCCCATCTGGCCATTCATGTAAAGACTCACCGCAAAGCTTCGGAGTATTTCTGTAATGAATGTGGAAAGAGATTTCGATTTAAGGGTTATCTGGACAGACATGTCAAAATAAAACCTCGAGGACATGTTTCAGTGGAGAAACGGTCTTCCGAAAGTTTAAAACGACATTGACCCTAAACAGATCGACTAGGGGAATGTTTTGTTTTTTTATTCCCTTAAATGCTATATACACTTTTGAAGGCTTTTTTGTTATTAAATCAATGTTTTAGGTGATTTTAAACATTATTTAAATGAACTCTTTTTCAGATAGAGACTTTATGTATCCTCTATACATACTAGTAGATGCTGTATTGTTCGCTATGAGCCGATTCCGTCAATTCAACTGAACTGACGGCTCGGGTGAGAGCGGGTCATGTATGTATCGAACACACAGGTCAGGATCACAATAATATTGATTACATCGAAGTCCAACTGTGATCGATACAATGGTGGTCCCTGTGTGATAAGACCCATTCCCAGCCGAGCCGTCATTTCAACTGAACTGACGCAGTCGTCTCTCCGCGAATAATACAGCTTCTTTCGGAAACACAATTTTTTAACAAAAGTAAATTTAAAAAATGTTTTAAAATCACCTAAACATTGATTTAAAGTCTAGCTGTACTCAAACATAGAAAAATCTAGGCATGTCTAAAGATTAACATCAATATCTTCCTGCCATAGGGATAGCTGTTTGGTGGGTATCCTCACCAGTGATCTATGTTGCAGGAACAGGGACAACGAAAGCAGCTCTACAGAGTTTGGGACCTCACCAAACATGTCCCAATATCTCCTGGATCCCCATCAACAGGTCCAGAAGGGAGTTGGATATGGTGGTGAACTCTAGTCACGCCAAAAACTTTCAGATTTCGAGTGGCATTAGGCTTTCAGTAATTCCTTTAGGGGGCAATAATTAAACTAAATGCCCTCTATTCTCCAATTTGTGTGGGTGAAGGCCACAATTTTCACATAATAAATATTCTCCGGTAACTCACAGTGAATCAGAAGAGTTTAGTCTATCGTCACGCTACACAGATTTTCCAAGACCTGACCCTGCTCTACCAAATCAGCGAGCCATTGGAGGCCCTTTTTTTTGCCTCCAGTTATTATCTGCTATGCCAACTACTTAATGGCATATTTACATTTTCACCTCAAACCTGTCTGAATTTTTGTGGAATCGTTTGGGCCATAGCTTCATACCAAGCTTCCAGCTCTACGCTCAATGCCAGGAAGGTCAAGCTTGAGTGACCATCAAAAAATAATTCAAGTGGAGGCCTGAGGTTGTTGGGCAGCGGTTTTATCACTAACGTTTCAGTAAGTGCCCGTTGTTTCAAAAGAAATGTAGTAACGTGTGAGGCTCGATACAGTTTATACATCAGAGCAGACCATCCTTCAGGGTGTGCATATCAACAACCGATGTGGATCTTATGAGCGGAAATACTTGCGGAAAAGTTTTGCTGCTTTATTCAGAGGGGATCCAGACCCGGTTTTGGCAGGAAGTACGTGGACCTTACATGGACTAAAAATGTGGCTGTATAGATGCAGAAACATCCCGTAGACTGGCGCATGACGAAAGCAAATTCATATAAATGAGCAATGTTTAGACTTGACACAAGAATAAAAAAAATTTCCTAGGTGACATTTGTTGTGTGCACGTTTAATCGACATATCCAGTAAACGCAGAGTGATGTCACAGTATTGGTATAACGTGCAAGGTGATGTCACAGTATTGGTATAACGCGCACAGGGATGTCACAGTATTGGTATAACGCGCACAGGGATGTCACAGTATTGGTATAACGCGCAAAGTGATGTCACAGTATTGATATAATGTGCAAGGTGATGTCACAGTATTGGTATAATGTGCAAGGTGATGTCACAGTATTGGTATAACGCGCACAGGGATGTCACAGTATTGGTATAACGCGCACAGGGATGTCACAGTATTGGTATAACGCGCACAGTGATGTCACAGTATTGGTATAACGCGCACAGGGATGTCACAGTATTGGTATAACGCGCAAAGTGATGTCACAGTATTGATATAATGTGCAAGGTGATGTCACAGTATTGGTATAACGCGCACAGGGATGTCACAGTATTGGTATAACGCGCAAAGTGATGTCACAGTATTGATATAACGTGCAAGGTGATGTCACAGTATTGGTATAACGCGCACAGGGATGTCACAGTATTGATATAACGCGCAAAGTGATGTCACAGTATTGATATAATGTGCAAGGTGATGTCACAGTATTGGTATAACGCGCACAGGGATGTCACAGTATTGATATAACGTGCAAGGTGATGTCACAGTATTGGTATAACGCGCAAAGTGATGTCACAGTATTGATATAACGTGCAAGGTGATGTCACAGTATTGGTATAACGCGCACAGGGATGTCACAGTATTGATATAACGCACACAGTGATGTCACAGTATTGGTATAACGCGCAAAGTGATGTTATTGGTATAACGCACACAGTGATGTCACAGTATTGGTATAACGCACACAGGGATGTCACAGTATTGGTATAACGCACACAGCGGTGTCACAGTATTGGTATAACGCACACAGGGATGTCACAGTATTGATATAACGCATACAGTAATGATATAACGCACACAGCGATGCCACAGTATTGGTATAACGCGCACAGTGATGTCACAGTATTGGTATAACGCACACAGGGATGTCACAGTATTGGTATAACGCACACAGGGATGTCACAGTTGGTATAACGCACACAGCGGTGTCACAGTATTGGTATAACGCACACAGGGATGTCACAGTATTGATATAACGCACACAGTAATGATATAACTCACACAGCGATGCCACAGTATTGGTATAACGCGCACAGTGATGTCACAGTATTGATATAACACACACAGTAATGATATACCGCACACAGCGATGCCACAATATTGGTATAACGCACACAGTGATATCACAGTATTGGTATAACGCGCACAGTGATGTCTCAGTATTGATATAACGCACACAGTGATGTCACAGTATTGATATAACGCACACAGGGATGTCACAGTATTGGTATAACGCACACAGGGATGTCACAGTTGGTATAACGCACACAGCGGTGTCACAGTATTGGTATAACGCGCACAGGGATGTCACAGTATTGGTATAACGCGCAAAGTGATGTCACAGTATTGATATAATGTGCAAGGTGATGTCACAGTATTGGTATAACGCGCACAGGGATGTCACAGTATTGGTATAACGCGCAAAGTGATGTCACAGTATTGATATAACGTGCAAGGTGATGTCACAGTATTGGTATAACGCGCACAGGGATGTCACAGTATTGATATAACGCGCAAAGTGATGTCACAGTATTGATATAATGTGCAAGATGATGTCACAGTATTGGTATAACGTGCACAGGGATGTCACAGTATTGATATAACGTGCAAGGTGATGTCACAGTATTGGTATAACGCGCAAAGTGATGTCACAGTATTGATATAACGTGCAAGGTGATGTCACAGTATTGATATAACGCACACAGTGATGTCACAGTATTGGTATAACGCGCACAGGGATGTCACAGTATTGATATAACGCACACAGTGATGTCACAGTATTGGTATAACGCGCAAAGTGATGTTATTGGTATAACGCACACAGTGATGTCACAGTATTGGTATAACGCACACAGGGATGTCACAGTATTGGTATAACGCACACAGGGATGTCACAGTATTGGTATAACGCACACAGCGGTGTCACAGTATTGGTATAACGCACACAGGGATGTCACAGTATTGATATAACGCATACAGTAATGATATAACGCACACAGCGATGCCACAGTATTGGTATAACGCGCACAGTGATGTCACAGTATTGGTATAACGCACACAGGGATGTCACAGTATTGGTATAACGCACACAGGGATGTCACAGTTGGTATAACGCACACAGCGGTGTCACAGTATTGGTATAACGCACACAGGGATGTCACAGTATTGGTATAACGCACACAGTGATGTCACAGTATTGATATAACGCACACAGTAATGATATACCGCACACAGCGATGCCACAATATTGGTATAACGCACACAGTGATATCACAGTATTGGTATAACGCGCACAGTGATGTCACAGTATTGATATAACGCACACAGTGATGTCACAGTATTGATATAACGCACACAGTAATGATATAACGCACACAGTAATGATATAACGCACACAGTGATGTCACAGTATTGGTATAACGCACACAGCGATGTCACAGTATTGGTATAACGCACACAGCGATGTCACAGTATTGGTATAACGCGCACAGTGATGTCACAGTATTGGTATAACGCGCACAGTGATGTCACAGTATTGGTATAACGCGCACAGGGATGTCACAATATTGGTATAACGCGCACAGGGATGTCACAGTATTGGTATAACGCGCACAGTGATGTCACAGTATTGGTATAACGCGCACAGGGATGTCACAATATTGGTATAACGCGCACAGGGATGTCACAGTATTGGTATAACGCGCACCGTGATGTCACAGTATTGGTAAAACGCGCACAGTGATGTCACAATATTGGTAAAACGCGCACAGTGATGTCACAGTATTGGTATAACGCACACAGTGATGTCACAGTATTGGTATAACGCGCACAGGGATCTCACAGTATTGGTATAACGCACACAGTGATGTCACAGTATTGGTATAACGCGCACAGTGATGTCACAGTATTGGTATAACGCGCACAGTGATGTCACAGTATTGGTATAACGCACACAGTGATGTCACAGTATTGGTATAACGCGCACAGTGATGTCACAGTATTGGTATAACGCGCACAGTGATGTCACAGTATTGGTATAACGCGCACAGTGATGTCACAGTATTGGTATAACGCACACAGCGATGCCACAGTATTGGTATAACGCACACAGTGATGTCACAGTATTGGTATAACGCACACAGTAATGATATAACGCGCACAGCGATGTCACAATATTGGTATAACGCACACAGCGATGTCACAGTATTGGTATAACGCGCACAGCGATTTCACAGTATTGGTATAACGCGCACAGTGATGTCACAGTATTGGTATAACGCGCACAGGGATGTCACAATATTGGTATAACGCGCACAGTGATGTCACAGTATTGGTATAACGCGCACAGTGATGTCACAGTATTGGTATAACGCACACAGTGATGTCACAGTATTGGTATAACGCACACAGCGATGTCACAGTATTGGTATAACGCACACAGCGATTTCACAGTATTGGTATAACGCGCACAGCGATTTCACAGTATTGGTATAACGCACACAGCGATGCCACAGTATTGGTATAACGCACACAGTGATGTCACAGTATTGGTATAACGCACACAGTAATGATATAACGCGCACAGCGATGTCACAATATTGGTATAACGCACACAGTGATGTCACAGTAATGATATAACGCACACAGTAATGATATAACGCACACAGTGATGTCACAGTATTGGTATAACGCACACAGTGATGTCACAGTATTGGTATAACGCACACAGCGATGTCACAGTATTGGTATAACGCACACAGCGATTTCACAGTATTGGTATAACGCGCACAGCGATTTCACAGTATTGGTATAACGCGCACAGTGATGTCACAGTATTGGTATAACGCGCACAGGGATGTCACAATATTGGTATAACGCGCACAGTGATGTCACAGTATTGGTATAACGCGCACAGTGATGTCACAGTATTGGTATAACGCGCACAGTGATGTCACAGTATTGGTATAACGCGCACAGGGATGTCACAGTATTGGTATAACGCGCACCGTGATGTCACAGTATTGGTAAAACGCGCACAGTGATGTCACAATATTGGTAAAACGCGCACAGTGATGTCACAGTATTGGTATAACGCACACAGTGATGTCACAGTATTGGTATAACGCGCACAGGGATCTCACAGTATTGGTATAACGCACACAGTGATGTCACAGTATTGGTATAACGCGCACAGTGATGTCACAGTATTGATATAACGCACACAGTGATGTCACAGTATTGGTATAACGCACACAGTGGTGTCACAGTATTGGTATAACGCGCACAGTGATGTCACAGTATTGGTATAACGCACATAGTAATGATATAACGCACACAGCGATGCCACAGTATTGGTATAACGCACACAGTGATGTCACAGTATTGGTATAACGCACACAGTAATGATATAACGCGCACAGCGATGTCACAATATTGGTATAACGCACACAGTGATGTCACAGTAATGATATAACGCACACAGTAATGATATAACGCACACAGTGATGTCACAGTATTGGTATAACGCACACAGCGATGTCACAGTATTGGTATAACGCACACAGCGATTTCACAGTATTGGTATAACGCGCACAGCGATTTCACAGTATTGGTATAACGCGCACAGTGATGTCACAGTATTGGTATAACGCGCACAGTGATGTCACAGTATTGGTATAACGCGCACAGTGATGTCACAGTATTGGTATAACGCGCACAGTGATGTCACAGTATTGGTATAACGCGCACAGTGATGTCACAGTATTAGTATAACGCGCACAGGGATGTCACAATATTGGTATAACGCGCACAGTGATGTCACAGTATTGGTATAACGCGCACAGTGATGTCACAGTATTGGTATAACGCGCACAGTGATGTCACAGTATTGGTATAACGCGCACAGGGATGTCACAGTATTGGTATAACGCGCACCGTGATGTCACAGTATTGGTAAAACGCGCACAGTGATGTCACAATATTGGTAAAACGCGCACAGTGATGTCACAGTATTGGTATAACGCACACAGTGATGTCACAGTATTGGTATAACGCGCACAGGGATCTCACAGTATTGGTATAACGCACACAGTGATGTCACAGTATTGGTATAACGCACACAGTGATGTCACAGTATTGGTATAACGCACACAGCGATGTCACAGTATTGGTATAACGCACACAGCGATTTCACAGTATTGGTATAACGCGCACAGCGATTTCACAGTATTGGTATAACGCGCACAGTGATGTCACAGTATTGGTATAACGCGCACAGGGATGTCACAATATTGGTATAACGCGCACAGTGATGTCACAGTATTGGTATAACGCGCACAGTGATGTCACAGTATTGGTATAACGCGCACAGTGATGTCACAGTATTGGTATAACGCGCACAGGGATGTCACAGTATTGGTATAACGCGCACCGTGATGTCACAGTATTGGTAAAACGCGCACAGTGATGTCACAATATTGGTAAAACGCGCACAGTGATGTCACAGTATTGGTATAACGCACACAGTGATGTCACAGTATTGGTATAACGCGCACAGGGATCTCACAGTATTGGTATAACGCACACAGTGATGTCACAGTATTGGTATAACGCGCACAGTGATGTCACAGTATTGATATAACGCACACAGTGATGTCACAGTATTGGTATAACGCACACAGTGGTGTCACAGTATTGGTATAACGCGCACAGTGATGTCACAGTATTGGTATAACGCACATAGTAATGATATAACGCACACAGCGATGCCACAGTATTGGTATAACGCACACAGTGATGTCACAGTATTGGTATAACGCACACAGTAATGATATAACGCGCACAGCGATGTCACAATATTGGTATAACGCACACAGTGATGTCACAGTAATGATATAACGCACACAGTAATGATATAACGCACACAGTGATGTCACAGTATTGGTATAACGCACACAGCGATGTCACAGTATTGGTATAACGCACACAGCGATTTCACAGTATTGGTATAACGCGCACAGCGATTTCACAGTATTGGTATAACGCGCACAGTGATGTCACAGTATTGGTATAACGCGCACAGTGATGTCACAGTATTGGTATAACGCGCACAGTGATGTCACAGTATTGGTATAACGCGCACAGTGATGTCACAGTATTGGTATAACGCGCACAGTGATGTCACAGTATTAGTATAACGCGCACAGGGATGTCACAATATTGGTATAACGCGCACAGTGATGTCACAGTATTGGTATAACGCGCACAGTGATGTCACAGTATTGGTAAAACGCGCACAGTGATGTCACAGTATTGGTATAACGCACACAGTGATGTCACAGTATTGGTAAAACGCGCACAGGGATGTCACAATATTGGTAAAACGCGCACAGTGATGTCACAGTATTGGTATAACGCACACAGTGATGTCACAGTATTGGTATAACGCGCACAGGGATCTCACAGTATTGGTATAACGCGCACAGTGATGTCGCAGTATTGGTATAACGCGCACAGTGATGTCACAGTATTGGTATAACGCACACAGTGATGTCACAGTATTGGTATAACGCACACAGTGATGTCACAGTATTGGTATAACGCACACAGTAATGATATAACGCACACAGTGATGTCACAGTATTGGTATAACGCGCACAGCGATGTCACAGTATTGGTATAACGCGCACAGCGATGTCACAGTATTGGTATAACGCGCACAGCGATGTCACAGTATAGGTATAACGCGCACAGTGATGTCACAGTATAGGTATAACGCGCACAGTGATGTCACAGTATAGGTATAACGCGCACAGCGATGTCACAGTATTGGTATAACGCGCACAGGGATGTCACAGTATTGGTATAACGCGCACCGTGATGTCACAGTATTGGTAAAACGCGCACAGTGATGTCACAATATTGGTAAAACGCGCACAGTGATGTCACAGTATTGGTATAACGCACACAGTGATGTCACAGTATTGGTATAACGCGCACAGGGATCTCACAGTATTGGTATAACGCACACAGTGATGTCACAGTATTGGTATAACGCGCACAGTGATGTCACAGTATTGATATAACGCACACAGTGATGTCACAGTATTGGTATAACGCACACAGTGGTGTCACAGTATTGGTATAACGCGCACAGTGATGTCACAGTATTGGTATAACGCACATAGTAATGATATAACGCACACAGCGATGCCACAGTATTGGTATAACGCACACAGTGATGTCACAGTATTGGTATAACGCACACAGTAATGATATAACGCGCACAGCGATGTCACAATATTGGTATAACGCACACAGTGATGTCACAGTAATGATATAACGCACACAGTAATGATATAACGCACACAGTGATGTCACAGTATTGGTATAACGCACACAGCGATGTCACAGTATTGGTATAACGCACACAGCGATTTCACAGTATTGGTATAACGCGCACAGCGATTTCACAGTATTGGTATAACGCGCACAGTGATGTCACAGTATTGGTATAACGCGCACAGTGATGTCACAGTATTGGTATAACGCGCACAGTGATGTCACAGTATTGGTATAACGCGCACAGTGATGTCACAGTATTGGTATAACGCGCACAGTGATGTCACAGTATTGGTATAACGCGCACAGTGATGTCACAGTATTAGTATAACGCGCACAGGGATGTCACAATATTGGTATAACGCGCACAGTGATGTCACAGTATTGGTATAACGCGCACAGTGATGTCACAGTATTGGTAAAACGCGCACAGTGATGTCACAGTATTGGTATAACGCACACAGTGATGTCACAGTATTGGTATAACGCACACAGTGATGTCACAGTATTGGTATAACGCACACAGTAATGATATAACGCACACAGTGATGTCACAGTATTGGTATAACGCGCACAGCGATGTCACAGTATTGGTATAACGCGCACAGCGATGTCACAGTATTGGTATAACGCGCACAGCGATGTCACAGTATTGGTATAACGCGCACAGTGATGTCACAGTATAGGTATAACGCGCACAGTGATGTCACAGTATAGGTATAACGCGCACAGTGATGTCACAGTATAGGTATAACGCGCACAGCGATGTCACAGTATTGGTATAACGCGCACAGTGATGTCACAGTATAGGTATAACGCGCACAGTGATGTCACAGTATTGGTATAACGCGCACAGGGATGTCACAGTATAGGTATAACGCGCACAGTGATGTCACAGTATAGGTATAACGCGCACAGCGATGTCACAGTATTGGTATAACGCGCACAGTGATGTCACAGTATAGGTATAACGCGCACAGTGATGTCACAGTATAGGTATAACGCGCACAGTGATGTCACAGTATTGGTATAACGCGCACAGTGATGTCACAGTATTGGTATAACGCGCACAGTGAGGTGTCAGAAAAGGATTCCTGGAACAGGAATAACAATGTCGATAAGAAAACACAGTGAGCATTATCCTTAAACTGCGCATGCTCTGTTAACAAGTCGGCGTCCAGTTGCTATAGGAACAAGGATCTGACGTCAGTGATAGAACGCTTGGAACTACATTTCCCATGATGCTTCGCGGATACCGGAGCCAACGTCGGGCCTTTGTCCGGAGCGGAGAGGAGTAGAGATTGTGCGGCTTGTGGTCGTTATCCCGGAGGAGGAGGAGTGCCGGTATGCGTGTGTACTGCCGCTGTGTGGAGACGGGGGCTGAGGACGCTGCGTGTGGGGGTCGTTGTGTTATACAGATGTTGTTAATGATGATGGGGTCACCACATGATAATATGCACTCAGCCGCTTCACAACCTCTTTGTCCGCACAGCTGGGACCGGGCCATGAAATTGTCAATATTTTATTATAGTATTAACAATGAGCCTCCCCCTGCAGAGATGTCAGCCGGGAGGTACCCGGGGACTGGGCGTGGCTAATAGAAAGGGGCGTGTCTTGTAGAAAGGGGTGTGGTCTAATATATTCTTGGGGGCCCCCTGCATATGACTATCAGACCCCCAATATATGAATATCAGTCCCCCCTATACTAATATCAGCCCCCCCCAATACTAATATCAGCCCCCCTATATGAATATCAGCCCCCCTATATGAATATCAGCCCCCCATATATATATATATATATCAGCCCCCCTATATGAATATCAGCCCCCCTATATGAATATTAGCCCCCCTATATGAATATCAGCCCCCCATATATATATATATATATGAATATCAGCCCCCCTATATAACTACCAGCCCCCCTATATGAATATCAGCCCCCCTATATGAATATTAGCCCCCCTATATGTATATCAGCCCCCCATATATATATATATATCAGCCCCCCTATATGAATATCAGCCCCCCTATATGAATATTAGCCCCCCTATATGAATATCAACCCCCCATATATCTCACTCCCCCTTTATAAATATCAGTCTGACTCCTCCCTCAGTGGGGTGTGGAGTTCCTACGTTTCGGCCCCACATTTATCACACACGTTCAGAACGCTCCCTCCGTAAACGATAAACGTGTCCATATCCAGCATCCCGGCCTCCGTCAGACGTCGGTATACTTTTCTTATGCCGGATAGGGTAGAGTAGAAGGGATCTACTGAGGGATCTCGCGAAAAACCGTATACTGCGCAGCCCCTGTGTGACGGACGGCTCTGTGCCTACACCTCAGGGAGTTTTCCCCGGGCCGGAATCTCCCGGATATAACATCAGGTAGTTCTCGGCTCAGGGATTCTGGCCCTGGTGAAGCACCTGACCACGTTGTCAGCCGGATCTGTCAGTGAGCTGGACTGACGGCTTGGCTGGCATCGGCTCCAGTGCGCCTCTGACAACTTATCTAACCCTGATGAAATCTTAGGTCCTGTTCACATCACGTTTTTTTTACTTGCATTGCAGGTATACGTTGGGAGGAATCCTGACTCGTCCCTCTGATGGAAGGCACCGACGTATCCCACTGTATAGGGTGGTATACGTTGCATGAACTCCCCGGGCACATCGCTAAGGGGGAGCTCATGAGATCACTGTCCATATATGGACAGTGACATCAGTGGCTACTCTAGTTCCGGAATCCCCAGTCAGATTCCAATGCTCTGGCCGAGGACTCCGTAGTTTAAAGTCCCTGACATCACTGTCCATATATGGGCAGTGACATCGGGGGGGATCACTGCCGACACTCTGGAAAGGGATTCTCCCATTACAAGGCCCCTAACGTCGCTTTCCGAATATGGACGGTGACGTCAAGGGTTTTCCCAAGACAGAAGTCACTGGCCAGAGGGCTTCCGATGCTCTGGCCGGGGTCTCTGTAGTTGAAAGCCCCCCGACATCACTGTCCATATATGGACCGTGACATCAGGGGCTTCCCCGGGCTCAGCGCTTTTAGCAGCAATGTGCCCGGGGAGTACGGGCGACGTATCCTGCTGTATGACTATACAGTGGGATACATCGGTGCCTTTAGTCGAAGGTATACCGATTCCACCTGACATATACCTCCGATGGAAGTAAAAAATAAAAAGTGATGTGAACAGGCCCTTAGATTTCATCATGGTTAGATAAGTTTTTAGAGGAACACTGGAGCCAATGCCAGCTAAGCCGTCAGTCCAGCTCACTGACGGACTCGACTGACAACGTCGTTCTACAGCTTCCATGTACAGTAGATATATAGAAGCTGCAGAACAGAAACAAAACAAGCCCGTGATAGGTTAGTGAGCAGAAGTGGCGATCCCATTGGTTCTCCTGGATAACTACTCCACTTTTTGTCCACATATGAAATGTGGAGGAGAGTTCCAGAGAATGGGAGCGGCACGAGAGATAACGGAGCGTGATGGATGAGATGGGAGGGAAGACGATGGTGTGGAGGGTGGAGGATCTGTGTCGAGAGAGGAGAAAGCCGAAATAAGTGGTCACCTCCTGCCTTCTCCTTCTCCTTCTTCTTTTATCAGTTTGTCGGAAAACCACAGAGACTCGGAGCGTGAGGATAGACCCAGGACCTATGTTTTATGGAAGATGGAGATGGAAAAGAATGACATGATGGAGAGGATCCTGAGCCTTGTCCTGGAGATTGTCTATCTGCTCATCGAAGAGGTGAGGACATGGGGGATCCTGGGCTTCAGACTACGACTGTGCACCGAGGACTTGTTCTTTGGTTCTTCCCTTCACGTGTTTGCTAGTCCTTCCCACAAACCGCCGAAGCGTTACGGTACTGTGATGGCGCAGTCGCCTGCAGGATGGTGGTTGAAGGAGAAACCGGATAACCTTGTTACTTAACCCTTTAGATTACTACTTATCACAACATCTGAAGCTTGGTCATACACATTATAATAAACTTCTACAAGATCAGCTGGTGCCTCCCGATACATAACATCTGCCATCAGGGGGAGAAGGAATCGGGCATGTTGGGTCTCAACGTGCCCAATCCTTTGTTCCTTTGGAGATGCTGCCAGACGGGTCCTACAGCTTTTACCCCATATTTCTGGTCACGCGAGTGCTTTATTGTGTATGGCCCGTTGATTTACTCCTGTCAGCCCTAGCATCTGTTTTATGCCGCCATTGGGTTTCAGCATTCTCGCATTCGAACTCCGGCCTGGGTGGTTTCGGGAGCAACTCTCACTCTGGCTTGGCCACTGTCGACTGGTTTAAACACTCTCTCCCTGGAGCTCTGGCCCGGCCATTTCTGGCAGCTTTTACCCCTCTCGCTCTGGAACTCTGGCCCAGTCCCCGCTGTCACCATTCTCTCCCTGGAACTTTGGTCCCGCCGCTACCAGTTATTACTGCTCTCTTGCTCTAGAACTCTAGCCTGTCCACCGCCACTGGGTTTTACCACGCTCACCCTGCTACTCTGGCCCGGCCAACTGCAGCATTTGTTACCGCTCTCACCCTGGAGCTCTGGCCTGGCCACTGCCAATAGGTGTCACTGCTTTCGCCCTGGAACTCTGGCCACAACCAATAGCTATAACCACTCTCGCCCTGGGACCCTAGCCTGGCCACCGCCAATAGGTGTCACCGCTCTCGCCCTGGAACTCTGGCCACCGCCAATAGGTGTCACCGCTCTCGCCCTGGAACTCTGGCCACCGCCAATAGGTGTCACCGCTCTCGCCCTGGAACTCTGGCCACCGCCAATAGGTGTCACCGCTCTCGCCCTGGAACTCTGGCCACCGCCAATAGGTGTCACCGCTCTCGCCCTGGAACTCTGGCCACCGCCAATAGGTGTCACCGCTCTCGCCCTGGAACTCTGGCCACCGCCAATAGGTGTCACCGCTCTCGCCCTGGAACTCTGGCCACCGCCAATAGGTGTCACCGCTCTCACCCTGGAACTCTGGCCACCGCCAATAGGTGTCACCGCTCTTGCCCTGGAACTCTGGCCACCGCCAATAGGTCTCACCGCTCTCACCCTGGAACTCTGGCCACTGCCAATAGGTGTCACCGCCCTCGCCCTGGAACTCTGGCCACTGCTAATAGGTGTCACCGCTCTCAGCCTGGAACTCTGGCCACTGCCAATAGGTGTCACCGCTCTCGCCCTGGAACTCTGGCCACTGCCAATAGGTGTCACCGCTCTCAGCCTGGAACTCTGGCCACTGACAATAGGTGTCACGATCTCTCCCTGGAACTCTGGCCACTGACAATAGGTGTCACCGCTCTCAGCCTGGAACTCTGGCCACTGCCAATAGGTATCACTGCTCTCGCCCTGGAACTCTGGCCTCTGCCAATAGGTGTCACCGCTGTCGCCCTGAAACTCTGGCCACTGCCAATAGATACATGGTGCACCATTCTGTCAACTAGCCTCTGTGTTAACAATTTTGAGTTGTGGGTCACAACTGACCATTTTGACAAATCGGCAATAATCGTATTGTAAATGTTTTGATAGTTGGTGTTGCTTAATTTATATAAATTTTCATTCAAGGGGTTAACGGCAGAGATCCCAGCATTCAAGTGGTCAATGGCGGAGATCAGCGGCTGCCCTGCTCCTGATCGCACAGGCACACTTGCTGTTTCCGTGCGATCAGCACGACGTGTATGCTGATCATGATGCGGCAACGTCCAGCCGCCCATGACGAGCATAGACATCATGGTCGTCAGCCAGTTAATGTAAGTCACAGAAAAAGGATCGTTCCTCCCTCCTCCTGTGATGTAGCCGGCGCCGCACTAACAAGTGGCGGCTCGGGGCGGGCACTGAAGACAGAGAACATCGTGGACGATGTGCAGTGCGCGGGCCATGTTCTTTGTAGTACTAGTGACTAAGTTCATCTATTTTAACATTAAGCTGAGCAGCCGCCCAGCTTAGAATTGTAAACACCTAAATTCATGTCATTGAACCATTTGCCCCCGTGCCGTATCGAAATAGCATAAAAAATTCAATGCATCGTGCAACCCTATATCTTATTCGTGAAAAATGCCTCTCTTTCTCCAGTTATCAGGCTTCTTTCGTCCCCCTGATACCCCATTTTTTTAACTGTTCAGATTACAGCTGCCCATAGAAGTCAAAGGAGAGGGGGAGGAGGAAGCAGAAGCAGTAGTCTTGCTAACAGTCTTCTATACAATCCAGCACTGGGGTGAGACATAACGCTTACCAGAAGCCGCAGCATCTATGTCTTTCTCTCACTCTGCTTCCTCCTCCCTCTCCATAGACTTGTATTGGCAGCGGTAACCTGATCTCTGTGTAGCTTAAAAAAACGTTTCCTCTCAGTTCTACAGATTCTATGAGTGAATTGCATACAGTTAAGAAAATGGGGAGGGGGAGGAAAGGAGCCCAATAAGTAGAGAACGGCATTTTTCTCGAATAAGATATATTACAAAGTTTCTGACATTCGCTTGTACTATTGATTTATACAAAGTTATTTATAACCGGAGGTACCCTTTAAGCAATATATGTATAGCCCTACATCTCGTACCTGTTTGTTACTCATTACCCAAAATTCCTTGCTCCATAATTTTTTTAGGACGTTTTTAAATCTTTCTTCTTATAGGATTACGTTATTATGAAGACGTCTGGGGACAATGTGGTGTACAACAGCAGCACCCAGAGACCCAATATGGAGCATGAAAAACCCTTAGAGAAGAACAAGAAAAACCATAAGATCGTAGATCTCACCAGCAAGGTCCTGCACCTCCTGTCTGGAGAGGTAAGCACTGGATAGAGATTGGATCACATGATATATATATAATACAGAAACGTCCTATACGCAGGCCTAGAATTATAACACGGGGGCATCCTCGGCTATATTAGCGTAGAAAGTGTTCCACTTCTTTAGTCTCGCTGCCATGAAAGTTTCGGCCATTGTAAGTTGTGACCGTTGAGGTTTGTATGAGGTTAGAAACCCTGCCACCCATTCCCACAGGCAGTGCTTCATTTGGGCTGACCTGCAATACCTGACACTGCCTGTGGGAAAGGGTGGCACTATTTCTAGTGGGAGAAAAAAAAAGCTGATCCTTCAATCTCACAAAATTGTAATGAATTTAAAGCTGTCTGAATGCCTTTCTTTAAAAAAAAAAAAGATTTGATATGGTTATTTGAATGTATGTATTCTGCCATATTATACTTCCAGTCAAACAATGACCTCAATATTGACATGGGTTTTGAAGAAGCACCGAAGATGGACGAAGAAAAGAGAACGGTGGCCGATCATCAGTCTGGCTCTGAGAGTAAGGAAAGATTTGCTTGGCATGTATTTACATGTTAACGCTCCGGATGTCAATGTATAGACGAATCTAGTATAAGCAAAAAGATTTTTGACTAGCCTCCCCCAATGTCATCTTTACTTATGTAGCGACGTAGAGATCAGAGAGTCGATAAACGAGTGCAGTTTATGCCCACGGAACACGTAACTATGATACTCCATAGCCGAAATACCCAATGTTTAGGTCCCTACTTCCCAAAAATTCCTTTTCGAAAGGTCTTCTATTTCATTCTAAAGTTCTAATACTTTGATCTTTTTGTATCATTATAAACACTTTCTTTCCAATAGGGTCGTCTACTGTCCTACCGGAAACTCAACCCACATCTGGTCCATTGTGTCTTAAGAAAGTCAGGCATGTTGCCGACATCACCCATAAAATCTCTACGTGCCACGATAGCGCGACACAAACAGAGGAAACCAGCCCCGGTGAAAACGGACTTCTTCCGGAAATTTACATACATGTTCCCATTGACCAGACAGAATATTTATCTGTTTGTAAAAAGGGTGGCCTACCATCGGGTGACGTGACATTCATGGGTAGTAACATTTGTAAACCCTTGGTACATACGGTGGTACGTGCTCATACAGAGGAGAATTTATTGACCAGTAAAGAATATGGATCCTCTGGTCCTAAACCCACTGAATATAGAGTTATTAAAATTAAGGAAGAACCCGTTGAGTGGGAGGAAGAAGATCCCAGATCAGATGAAGTACCTCTACAAATTGAGCGCTCAACTTTTCGACCTAAAAACATTTCTTTATATCCCGAAGGTCTCATGGACCGAGCACCAACAAAATATAAAACCATACATCTTAAGGAAGAACCGGCCTCGGACGAAGAGGGAACTCTCATAGAGACTGGCATATCGGTATCGGTAGAACAATCACAGGGGCACTTCATACTCTCCGAGAGCGCTGAAGGGAGTTTCAGAGACACGGACATCAATACAGGCTCGGATAATTCCCAAATGGATTATGGCTCTACTTTTATAAAGGAGGAATACTATGAGGAGGAGGAGGATGACGACTTGCAAACTAGTACTGAGGATTTATCAGCGGCTCAGTTATATCAGAAACCGTATATGGAGGAGATTACGTATGAATACTATTCTGCTCATTCCAGCAATTTGCACCAAACGGACAATCAGGAAAAACCATTCTCTTGCTCAGAATGTGGAAAATGTTTTAAGTACAATAGTCTTCTCCTCCACCACTCTAAATCCCATCAGAAGAAGCCACTGATTTGTTGTGATTGTGGAAAGCAGTATTCTTGTAAGACCGAATTCGACATACATCAGAGGATTCACACTGGTGAAAAGCCTTTTGTTTGTTCCGACTGCGGGAAAGGCTTCCGAAGGAAATCTCACATGCTCCGACACCAGCGAATTCATGGAGATAAGGAGATCTATCCTTGTCCAGAATGTGGCAAGTCTTTCCATCGCCAGGACGTCCTTAACCAACATCGGAAAATACACAAGACAAACCAAGTGGAGTTCTACACACCCACCAAACACTTTCAACCACAAAACCCCTCTACAACCTATGACAACATGGAGATGTTCTCCTGCTCCGAGTGTGGGGAAAGCTTTGAGGATGTCTCACAGCTTGAGGAACACCAGGTTATTCATGAAGGGGAAAAGCCATTTTCTTGCACCGAGTGTGGCAAATCGTTCCGTTTTGAAGCCCTTCTGGAGTTGCATTGGGGTAGCCACATTACTGCAATTTCGTGCCCTGAATGCGGAGAGAGTTTTGCAAGTCAAAGTCTTCTTAACCATCATCTTAAGATCCATGCCGGAGCCAATGATAGCATTTGTTCCGAATGCGGCAAAGAATTCCCCAGTCGCTCCCAACTGGTTGACCACTACAGAACGCATACAGGAGAGAAGCCATACATGTGTCCGGACTGTGGAAAGTATTTCCGCAGGAAAGCGCATGTTGTTAGGCATCGCAAAATCCACAAGGGCAATAAACCATTTTCTTGCCTAGAATGTGGAAAATGCTTTGAGAATCCAGAGTTTCTTGAACGACATGCCAAGATGCACAAGAAGAAAAGACCATACGTCTGCGCTCAGTGCGGGAAGAGCTACACCAAGAAGTCTCACCTAGCCAGACACCAGAGGACACACACCAGACAAACTGCACACACTTGCCCCAGATGTGGAGATAGCTTTCAGTATCCAGCCCTCTTGAGCCAACACATGAAACTCCACACTGGGAAAACGGACCTCGAATGTCCTTGCTGCGAGAAGACCTTCACGTCAGACATGGCTCTCCTTAAACATCAGAAAATTCATTCGAAAGAAAAATCTTTCATTTGCGTCGAATGCGGGAAAAGTTTCACTTTTTATTCCCATTTCATGAGGCATCAAACCAGCCACACAGGAGAGAAGCCTTTCGAGTGTCCGGAGTGCGGAAAGCGCTTCACTCGAGAGTCACATCTGGTCAGACACCGGAGACTACACGACAACCAATAAGCTACAGTCCTCGGGATAGGAGTGGAAACGCTCCATGGATCTGTTACTAAGTATAAGAATCGTATTATTTATTTAGTGCTTTTTTAATAATTCTTAAATGTTTTTGTAATTTGCATGGTCCTTTAAACAATGATTTCACCTTCTTCTTCTGTTCGATTTTACTTTTATATTATAAATGTAAAAAAATAAATCTGCTTTTAAGATGATGCGACAATCTGGGGGGCGGGGGGATTATAGGCTTTGTGATCCCATTGACTGAGAGAGACTTATTTAGGGTCCCTTTATCTTGAAAAGAGGTGATGGAGCGGGGTTAGTCTATAAAAATGTAATAAGGCTGGTTTCTGACGGCTGCAATATGGCCACATATTTTTTCGTTCCATATTCACATTTTTTTAGAGTATAAATAAAGTGGAGCTCAAGGTGATTGACGCGGGGCAAGGCCTCAAATTCCAAAAATGACAGAAGAGGTTAACTGCATCTGCCGTGGTACAATCCCATACAACCGGGGTAATCTGATGTCCCAATAGGAAGGTGTGTTCCTGCACCATCTCCTGCAGGTCATATAGAGGACTGAAATATGTCCCTGGGCACCACCTAGTGTGTTGGTATCACATTTGTAGTGACTTTGAGAAGGTGAGAAAAAGAGAGTCAAAAGGGCACCCATCATCTCCCTAAATGCCAGCGAGATGGTGGTTCAGAAGCTAATATGTGGCATAGTACCTCCTGAAGCTCCGCAGAATCGGGAGCCATTTTTTAAAAACCGTTGGGACTGTAAAACTAATTTGCTGGGCTTAAGTCAAAGTGGAAGTTTTAGGAGAGGGGTTAAAACATTTGACCCATTGGGTTTTTGAGAACTTTGCAAAACTCCACCTAACAAGCTCTAGGGAAACTAGTGACCTACTCAAAAGAAGTTTATAAATGGTAGCAATTGCATGTAGGGGGATGTAGCAGACAGGCAAGGTTGCTCAAAGTCCCTGAGTATGATACAGTTAAGCACATCATGGGGAGGCGGGGTAGAAATATTAGATTTGCATTAAAAAGGTCACATGAACGTAGAGGGAGTATAGTCTCAAAGAATAGAGAGGCACCAGCAACGACAAAATGTATAAGCTGATTCTTCTTGCCTCCTAAAAACGAACCGTGGGATTGGTCTAAGGGTAAGGCAGAGTTATCAGAAATAAGCAAAAGAGGCTCACTCAGGTTGATAAGAGATTCCCCACTTAGGTGCTGAAGTGGAACTGCATGTTTCTGTTCCAGATTTAGAGGAGTGCGGTTAAATCAAATGGACAATACAACCACATAATAGTAATGTAACACCCCCTCCCATCACCAAAGACTTCAATGATCATGTAAATTGGCATTTTGCTGGCATAATACAAATGTTAAAATGTGGCTGTATTACAGCAGTCCAAAACCGGCCTAAGGGACTGCTCAATATTCAACTACACGTGACACAATCATAGGGACATTGGGGCCGTAGGTGGCTTGACCTGAAAACACGGTCGCTCATAAAGTTGATGTAGGAGAGGAATGTTTTTGGGTTCTTGCTACCGCAAAGTGGGTTATATAGACACCACAAGTAGAACCTCCCCGGTGGCACGAGCTGAAGAAACAGATCTCATTTCATAGATGGCTGTGCCTCAGGTTTCTATATGTTGTACAGTGATATACAGTAGAGGTGTAGGAATCACATTTTTTTTTCCCAGCTGAATGTATGTGCTGACGAGTGACCTGTAAGGAAGTCATAAAAAATAAACCCTGTTTTCTTACATAGAGGTTGTCACGAATGGTTACTACGATACAGAATTAAAATCAAGGTCACATTAGAAGTTTGATCTTTCTGGTCTGTGCACTGTCCAAGTCCACACCACCAATCTCCAAAATGAAGGGGCTGCAGCAATGCTTTGAGTCCTCAACCCCTCATGCAGACAAGTGTTTTCCACCTGTTTAACTGTCAGGATTGCACCAAGACCTTCACGGGTTTTACTAAACCAAACTCACAGCACCAAAGATCGTTACGGTTCTGTCAATTCAGAAGAACCAGAGTGTTCCGGGTGTTTAGATCTGGACAATTTTAACGGGTACAAAATGCTCGTCTGGATGAGGCCCAACTCCGAGTACTGGAAATCTCAGACCTGACATTCTAAGCAGAGCGCCATTGATTTGAACTGCCATGCGTATCAAAAACGTCCGATTTTTCATTCATGATTGGTGCCAAAAGGGTTTGGACGCTCTATTGTTTTGGATCCTCAGAGGTGCAATCAGATACCATGCTGTAATCTACGGAGACATATCTATGATATGGCAGAAAGAATCCCTCACAGGAGCTTCTCATCACGCTCCAACAGTCTTGGACATTGAGGAGTTTCTTTCAGCCTGTTTCTAATCCCCGAGCGCTTCTGCCGCTTCGTTTTAGCGATCAGTGGAGGTCTCGCTGCAGGGACCCCCACCGATCAAAACTTCTGACGTGTCACTATGACATGTCCAAAAGTTTTTTAATAAAAAGTCCATATTCCTGCCGTAGTATTTGCATAACTACATTACAATTACTTACCTAAATTTTCACGGGAACAGCCATTCAGAAGCCACTTAGTCAAATGGAGATCACCTAAGTGCTGTAAAGGGGTCTGCTCTATAAATACTTCTGTATCTGGAAGGTCGAACTGCAGATAACGACAATTTTTTTTCCCATGAAGAGACATATGAACCCTCCCGCTGGAGTTACAAGCTTTGTTGAGATGTGATATACGGTCAATAAAATTGTTGCTTTGATGCTTTTACTTTTGAAAAAACACCCAAAAAGAACCTTCAAAAAGTTTGCCAAAATTCATGTGGGAGACTGAAATCAAGTGTGAGAAGATGCTATGGTCCGAAATTGGTGGTGAAAAAATTCAAATACGACCACCATAATGTTTGCCAATGGTCGCATCGTGCTGTTGGGATGTTTCTTAGCGCAATGCTGTGCAAGACTTTCAATAGTAAAGGGTAAAATGAATGCAGGGAATTCCTAAAAGTAGAACCACCCGAAATAGAAAGCGTGACCAAGCCAGAGCCTCAACAGTTAACCTCATCTTCTAAACTGATAGGGACTTAAGGCCCTTTTACAAGGGCCAATGATTGGGCAAACGAGCGTTCATATGATCGCTCGTTCCCGATCTTTGTCCTGTGTAAATAGGGCAACGATCAGCCGATGAATGAGCAAACGCTGGTTCATCGGCTAATTGTATCGTTTATGCTACGAGAAATAATATCGTTGTCGTAAACAGGGAGACGCGCTGCCGACATGATGAAAATGCATGGAAACGATCGATCGTAGTCACGATCGCTCATCCCCATTCATAACCGATCTTAGGTTCTCGTGAAAGAAGCAAACGAGCGCCGATCAACGATCTGTCTCGATGATCAGCGCTCGTTACCGCCAAAATTGGCCAGTGTAAAAGGATCCTTAATCTACACTGACTTAGGACCCATTCAGACAGCTGTATTTTACCATCCGTGCAAAACCCTAATCCCCCGACCACAGTGTAAGTGAACCTAACTTACATCACCATAGGACACCCGAAGTTCGGTTCATTTGCACCGTAGGGGTCGGAGTCTTGTGGCCGCCTCTTGCCATCTTGATTTTTGTTTTTATCTTCTTGCTCTGACTTCTGACTGTTTTGTGGCACATACTACACACTCTCCACTCCCGTGTATAAGTGAACCTTATACACATACTACACACTCTCCCCCACAGTATAAGTGAACCTAATTTACATCACCATAGGACACCCGAAGTTCGGTTCATTTGCAGATTGTTTTCTACCACACCGAGGCTGGGGAGCCTCAAGAACACGAGAGTTTAAATGTAGCCATAATACAATGAGTTGTGTAGAGCCATAACACGTCACACATTGACTTCTTTGGGGACCATCTGTACCTGTGTCTTCCTTTGATCTCATATGGAGGTCTACTGAGGTTTTATTGCTGTTGGATTGCCCATAAACCCAACCGAAAAAAAATTGTACCATGATCCGTCAAATTGCGGAGGCATCCTACCCAGAAATCGTTGCTTTTAGGGGAAAATATCTGTGCAATATGGTGCCTTTGGCTTCGACAAAACTGTGTCTAATCCTGGCCATTAAGGTGTTTTCTCAGCGGAACTTTGACCAATGTAGCGTCCCAACCTAGAACTTTTTAGAAATTCTGTATTATAGGCCTTTGATGGCTCCAGCTCCATAAATATCCTTGATTACTCCCATAAAAACGTAGAGGGTGTACTGGAAACACACGGCTGCAGGGCCAGATCACATCTAGCAGAAGCCAAAGTTATACAAGACACTCCCAATTCTGAGCAGGATGCAGTATTTTGGTCCATATTTTACTTTAGTCAAAACTAGGACTAGGCCCAAAAAACACGAAAAAAGGGGATAATCTTTCCAATATACTTATTCTGTGTGTGGATTCCACTCTTCGTTTTGGCTTAAAAATACTTATCCAAAATAATGATATGTAAAAGTGGCCCTAAGCACAGAAAAAAAAAAACAACAACACACAGGAGTGGCTCAACACTGCTCTGTGCAGCAGCATGCACAAACTCCATGTACATGTACAAACTCCATGCATGTACAAACTCCACCCCCTGCCTTCCATTATCACAGCAGAAATGTTTGTACCTGTTATTAAAAAGTTTCGTAAATCCGCTACAAAACCATTAACCCCTTAATTTAGAGTGACATATGTACGTTATATACAGGGACGAGATGTGGCAGAATGACGTACACGTACGTCATTCTGATCGCGGTGGGACAGCCAGGCTCTTGCGGCAACGGCCGTGATCGGAGATAACTCCGATCCCAGCCCTTTAACCACTTAAATGCCTTGCTCAATAGCAACTGCAACATTTAAGTAGTTTGATAAAGGGGAGGGGGCTCCTTCTGGTACTTATCGGAAGCTCACTGATGGGTTGCCATGGCAGCACGGGGCCTAACAAAGCCCCCCTGGCCTTCCTTCAAGCCATAACGCTAATAGATTGCCTGTGAGTTTTAGGCTGACAGGAAATAATGGTTTGGTACTGAGTATACCAGAGCATTATATTAGCGATCAAACGATCAGTTTGCAAAGTCCCCTGGTGAGACAAAAAAATTTAATGTGGAAAAAAAGAAAAATCCATTAGAAGTGGTTTTATTTTGTAAAATTGTTAAAAAAGAAATAAAACATACATCTGGTACCATTGCGATTGTAATGCCCCGAACAATAACGTTAATTATTTAAACCGCATAGTAAACACCATACAAGAACATGCTAAAAATAATACGTCAATCAATAAGCCTCATGTACCCCAAAAAGGAAATCTCGCCCTGCAAAAAAACAAAACAAGGCCCCACCGCTTGCACCCCACCTATCGCGATAACGGGGATCTCGAAAACTCCATTCCTCCACACTGCACCTCCAGCAGTGAGGAGCTTGAATAGAGCCGAGGTTGATCATGCGACCGTCACTCCATCCGAAGTCTATTGGACTGACGGAATCACGTAGCATTGAAGTCTATTCCACATCCCAAATCCTCAACACGTACAGACAACGCTGCAGAAAGTATTTCTATGGTGAAAAAAAAATCCTAATTGAAACCATATATATGTGTTGCCAATATCGTTTCCACCCGTACGAATACATGGTGTAAATTTCTGAAGCAGAATTTTCCCCGTGTGATGGCTGCCTTACGTAAATTTTTATTCTGATTGTCAAGCAAAATTGAAAGTGATAGATGCAAAAAAAAAATTTTTAAAAATACACAACAGGGTCCATAAGAATTTCACATGCATGTACTGAAGGGATTATGGGAAAAGGCCCCATGCACACGACCATATTTTCATCTATCCGTAAATACGGTCCGTATTGCATCTATATTTGATCCGTATATATCGATCCGTAAAAAAGAGGGAGGCTGCAGATGATGTGACCAACATGTTGCATATCCTTAGCCGTTCGTATTTACGGAAGCGCCCATAGGCTTCTATGGGAGAGTCTGTGCCCTAATTACGGACAAGAATAGGACAGGTTCTATAATTGATCGGTGCGGGTCTCTGCAATCCGACACCCACCGATCAGATATTTTTCACCTATCCTGTAAACAATGATAATGGGAAAACTCCTTTAAGTCTGCACCGTACTAGAAAAGTCAGGTCAGGCAGCAAAAAAAAAAAAAATTTACAAAAATCACTCCACCTGCAGATAATTGCTTATTACCTTATCATTGTTTAAGTCTCTGGCGTTTCCTCAGCGGTCTTTGTTCCCGGTGTTGACCCCGGTTTATTTCTTGGATTCTCCTTCTGATCTGCTCCGATAGGTTTATTAAACTTTGGCTAGGATTCCTGGATTATGAGTCTGTTGATTTGGTACCATTGATAGTCCGAACCTTACTGACCCGGCTTGCCTGATCACGTACCTCTCCGCCACCGCCTACAAGAGGCCGTATCAGTGGTGTCAACTTGGGAGTTCCCTTGCAGCACAGTCCAAAACCCCTTGTGGTGGTATAGAGTGAAGACAAGGAGGGCTCCTAAGGGTCCGGCGTTTATATGCAGAAAATAAATGAAAAATAAATAAATAAAAATGATATACAGGGTGGGCCATTTATATGGATACACCTAAGTAAAATGGGAATGGTTGGTGATATTAACTTCCTGTTTGTGGCACATTAGTATAAGGGAGGGGGGAAACTTTTCAAGCTGGGTGTTGACCATGGCGGCCATTTTGAAGTCGGCCATTTTGTATCCAACTTTAGTTTTTTCAATGGGAAGAGGGTCATGTGACACATCAAACTTATCGAGAATTTCACAAGAAAAACAATGGTGTGCTTGGTTTTAACGTTACTTTATTCTTTCATGAGTTATTTACAAGTTTCTGACCACTTATAAAATGTGTTCAAAGTGCTGCCCATTGTGTTGGATTGTCAATGCAACCCTCTTCTCCCACTCTTCACACACTGATAGCAACACCGCAGAAGAAATGCTAGCACAGGCTTCCAGTATCCGTAGTTTCAGTTGCTGCACATCTCGTATTTTCACAGCATAGACAATTGCCTTCAGATGACCCCAAAGATAAAAGTCTAAGGGGGTCAGATCGGGAGACCTAGGGGGCCATTCAACTGGCCCACGACGACCAATCCACTTTCCAGGAAACTGTTCATCTAGGAATGCTCGGGCAGCACTTTGAACACATTTTATAAGTGGTCAGAAACTTGTAAATAACTCATGAAAGAATAAAGTAACGTTAAAACCAAGCACACCATTGTTTTTCTTGTGAAATTCTCGATAAGTTTGATGTGTCACATGACCCTCTTCCCATTGAAAAAACTAAAGTTGGATACAAAATGGCCGACTTCAAAATGGCCGCCATGGTCCACACCCAGCTTGAAAAGTTTCCCCCCTCCCATATACTAATGTGCCACAAACAGGAAGTTAATATCACCAACCATTCCGATTTTATTTGGGTGTATCCATATAAATGGCCCACCCTGTATATTAACGCGTTTTGGGAAAAGTATTGGGACACCTTCACATTCCACCTACAGGAGCTTTTATAACGTCCCATTTTAAATGAATAGACATTAATATTGAGTTGTTCCCCCGTTGCAGCTAAAACATCTTCCACTCTTCTGGGGGGATTTCTACAAGCTTTTGGGGGGTCTGTGGGAATTTTTGCCCATTCATCCAGAAGATCATTTGTGAGGTCGGACACTGATGTTGGGGGAGGGGGCCTGGCTCGTAATCTCCGTTCTAGTTCATCATGGGGTTGAGGTCAGGACTGTGCGGGCAGTTAAGTTCTTCCACCCCAGACTCCCCCAACCACTGGGGTCAGTCATGCTGGAACAGAAAAGAGCCGAACCCCAAACTGTTCCCACAAAGTTGGAAGCTACAATTGTCCAAAATGTCCTGGTATGCTGAAGAATTAAGATTTCCCTTCACTGGAACTAAGGGGCCGACCCCTGAAAAACACCCGAATTACCCCTCCTCCACCAAACCTTACAGCTGGCACAATGCAGTCAGGCAGGTAACATTCTCCTGGTATTCACCAAACCCAGACTCATCCATCGGACCGCCAGATAGAGAAGCGTCACCCCACAGAACACGTCAGATAGAGAAGCGTCACTCCACAGAATACGTTTCCACTGCTCTAGAGTCCAGTGGCAGCGGCTTTACACCCCTCCATCTGACGCTTGGCATTGTGCTTGGTGATGTTCGGCTGGCCTGCAGCTGCTCGGCCCCATGTCATGAAGCTCCCGGCGCACTGTTTTGGTGCGAATGTTAATACCAGAGGAGGTCTGTACTCTGCAGTTATGGAGTCAGCGGAGCATTGGTGACTTTTCTGCACTTTCTCCCACCCCGCCCCGCTCCGCTCTGTAACTTTACGTGGTCTGCACTTCGTGTCTAAGTTTCTGTGGTTTCTTCCACTTTACAATAATATCTGTCACAGGTGATGGTGGAATATCTAGGAGGGAAGAAATTTCCAGAACTGACTTGTTACAACGGTGGCGTCCTATTACCGGACTGTGCTGGAATTCAGTGATCGCTTTACAACGACCCATTCTATCACAAATGTCTGTAAAGGCGACTATATGGCAAGTGCTAGATGTTTTATATTTACACGCACATGCAAGTGCACACACGTGCACGCACACACACAGTACTGTGCAAAAGTTTTAGGCAGTTGTGGAAAAATGCTGTAAAGTAAGAATGCTTTCAAAATTATTATGTGTTAATAGTTTGTTCTATAAATTAACAAAATACAAAGTGAATGAACAGAAGAGAAATCGAAATCAAATCAATATTTATATTATATATATATATAAAGCACACACTATTTATATATAAATATACATACACACAGATATCACAACCAGAATAATCTAAAAAAGAAAACAATATTAATATAACATTCATAACCATTAATAAATAAAGATTAAACAAGTTGTAGGTTAGTGAATATGAGGGTCTGGGGGTTTGGCGTAATCACACCACAAAAGAGATTAACTCGCCAACTCAGTTTTGTCCCTTGTGACAACGCTTTACCTGCTTACAATGCTGTGAACTACCAGTAAAACACTTCTCACAAAACGAACAAGGGAACGGCCTCTTTCCCGAGTAACTCCTGACTCCTTTGACATACTACAAGTTGTGACTGTTCGGTAAACCCCTTTGGCGCATTCTGAGCGATTGTATGGCTTCTCTTCGGTGTGAATTCTTTGATGGACAACATGGTCAGCATGGGATATAAATCCTCGTCCACATTCTGCACCTCCAGTGTGATGTATCTGATGTCTGATTAACTGTCTCTTATCCTTGTACGTTTTACCACACTCTGAGCAACGATATGGTTTCTCCCGTGTGAGTCCTTTGGTGGCAAACAAGATGGTCACGTCTGCTGTAACGTTTTCCACATTCAGAGCAAGTAAATGGCTTCAGCCCAGTGTGGACTCTCTGATGAGTCTCAAGGCTACTTTTGTTGTAGAACCACTTGCCACATTTACTGTGAATGAGCACGTTCTCTCCTGTATGGCTTCTCTCATGTTCCATCCGATGGGACTTATATCTAAAGCGGTTTCCACACTCCTTGCAATGAAACGTCTTTTTCCTCAGTATGGCTTCTCATATGTGCATTACGATTGCATTTGGCACTAAAGGTCTTCCCACATTCCACACAAGGAAACTGTTTTAGGGTTTTGTGGACATTTTTCCCATGTAGGATGAGATGATGCTTTAGTCGAAAGCTTTTCCCACATCGAGAACAGAAGAATGGTCTAACTACTGTGCAAGTTTGCGCATGGTTAGCGTCGACTTATATGTAAAGCTTTTCCAACAAAAGAAACATGGATGAGATTTGTCCACCATGTTCTGGGCATGTTTGTTAGAAGTCTCCTTGAAGCACTTCCTATAGATTATGCTTTCCAGGTTCTTTACTCCCGATTCAATGTCGAGATGTTCGGCACATATCAAGCATTTGCCAAATTTTTGGGACTCACCACCAGCACTTGTATTCTTAGGCTATGTTCACACAGCAAACCAAAAATGTCCATAAAATACGGAGCTGTTTATCACACCTGATTTTCAGGCATTTTTTAAGCAACTTGCGTTTTTTACAGCCGTTTTGTGGAGCTGTTTTTCTATTGAAATGAAAAATGGCTCCAAAAATGGCTCAAGAAGTAATATGCACTTCTTTTTTACGGGCCGTGGGAACGAAACGCCGTTTGTCCCATTGAAATCAACAGGCAGATCTTTCGAACATTCACCCCCCCCCCCCCCCCCGTATTTTCATCAGTATTTACTGCCCGAAAAACGGCTGAAAATAGGCCGTGTGAACATACCCTTAGATTCCCACATAGACGGCGCACGCAACTGAGAATGGAACGGCTCCCGTTCGCATTCTCTATGGGGTTGTATGTGCCGTATTCCATCTCTGTATGTGTCGTTAATCGACACATACAGAGATGATAAAAAAAATTCAGCCCCCATAGAGAAGTAAGAACACAGTAAAAAGTTTAAAGTCACAACACTAATAAATACAATTTTTGTTTATATAAAAAATAAAAAAATCATGACACCTTCCCTTTAATGACCGGGCCTGAAAAGGCTTTAATGACCAGCTACATTTTTCTGTTTTTGTCTCTGCCTTTCCGCAGCCATAACTTTTTTATTTTTTCATTGACGTGGCCGTATGTGGCCTTGTTTTATGCGGGAGAAATAGCATTTTTTTCCTGCAGTTTGTGGGTAGAAAAATTTCTTTTTTACGGCGTGAATATAGGAAAAAGCGATTTTTGGCATAATTTTTTTGGTTTATTTTTAATCCCGTTCATGTTTCATGCTAAATAACCTGTTCGATTAATTATTCAGGTTATTACGGTCGTTTAGATACCTAATATGTGTACGTTTTTTGTTTTTATTTAGTGTAAGGGCTATATTATTCATTTATTTTTTTGTTACTTTTTTTTTTAAATAGCATTAAGGGATAACTTTATTTATAACTTTATTTTTTACTTGTAATGTATTAGCATACTCCTGTATGCTAATCCATTACACTGTGTCACTATGACATCACATAATGACATCACACAGTGTGCCCCAACAGCAGGCAAACTGAACAGACAGCCCTGGGGTCCTTTGACCCCAGGGCTGACTGCAGAGGGATTTCCCGGTCTTTGATCGCATCACCGGGTTTCCGATGACAAGATAAAAGAAGGGAGTTCCCTTTGATCTTGCCGTGGTCACGGATCACGGCGATCAAATGGTTAAACAGCTGGGGTCGGAATGTTTTCCGACCCCAGCTGTATTCGGCAGGCTGCTGTAAGATCAGGAGCTGTAAGTTACATCTTCCATAACATGAAAAGATATATTTTCTGTAGGAGTCTGCCCAGAGGGAATGAGAAGGTGCTTCACAATCATGTCAAATAGATTTCTTCAATCTTTTGTAGGTCGTGAGACACTTTAAAAAAAATAACAGGTGGTATCGAGCCACACTGACTATTAAAGGGAAGAATATTACTTTTACCCTATTATTAAAGAGGTTGTAGAAGAAAAAAACATGCCAGCTTTTTTCCCCAAAAGTGTCACACCTGTCCACAGGTTGTGTTTGGTATTGCAGCCTAGCCTCATTCACTTCAATGGAGCTGAGCTACAATACCACACACAACCTGTGGACAGGTGTGGCGCTGTTTCTGGAAGAAAGTAGCCATGTTTTTCTAATCCAGAACAACCCCTTTAACTACCAGTAATATCGCTTTGACTCTAGAACACTATGATCTCCCAGGTGCCACTGCTACACAATAGTATCTGAAGCTTTTAACAGCTGGGGAGCCACATATAAGGGGCACATCGACAAGTATATACACATGAGTGAACACCCACTTGGTTTATACATACCTTATTATAAGAAAAAGTTTCTAATTAAATGGATGTCCAGACACGGACAACTGATGACCTGATGCGGGGTTTAGTTTGCCAAATGGTGTATTTTTGGTGGTGTTTCCACTGATTTGGCCCCACAAAAACCTCTTAAAACCTGACATGGTGCCTAAATATATTCTAATAGAAAGGAGGCCCCAAAATCCTCTAGGTGCTCCTTTGCTTCGGAGGCCGGTGCTTCAGTCCATTAGGACACTACGGCCACATGTGGGATATTTCTAAAATCTGCAGAATCTGGACAATAAATATGGAGTTGCGTTTCTCAGGGAAAACCTTCCGTGTTACAGAAAAAATGGTTTAAAATGGATTTCCTGCAAAAATGTGTAAATTTCACCTCCACTTTGCTTTAATTCCTGTGACACGCATAAAGGGTTAAGAAACTTTCTGAATGCTGTTTTGAATACTTTGAGGGGTGCAGTTTTTAAAATATGGTGATTTATCGGGGGGGGGGGGGGGTTCTAATATATAAGGCACTTAAAGCCACTTCAGAACTGAACTGTTCCCTAAAACAATAGATTTTGGAAATTTTCTTTAAAATGTGAGAAATTGCTGCTAAAGTTCTAAGCCTTGTAACGTCCTAGAAAATAAAAAGGATGTTCAAAAAACGATGCAAACATAAAGTACACATATGGAAAATGTGAACTAGTAACTATTTGGTGTGCTAATACTATCTGTCTTACAAGCAGATACATTTAAATTGATAGAAAATGCTAATTTTTTGCTACATTTTCGTGTTTTTCACAATTAAATACTGAATGTATTGATCAAATTTTACCACCAACATAATGTCCAATGTGCCACGAGAAAACGGTCTTGGATAGGTAAAAGCATTCCGAAGTTATTACCACATAAAGCGACACGTCAGATTTGAAAAATGAGGCTCTGTCAGAACTGGCTGCAGCGGGAAGGGGTTAAGCCCCACACCACCAGCTCAGGTTGATCTCTAGACTTTCTTATTGTCACTGTAAGACAAAATGTAAACGTCACTTCCAGCAGGAATAAGAACATGTCATCTAAGGAAGAACTTGTGGCTCCCTCTCAGAGGTAGTGCACTGGTAAAGTTCTCTGCTGATAAATTATAGGAGCCAGGAACACGTGGGTTCAATCCCCAGGATCTCCTCCTTGTGTCTATATCCTTGAAAGCACGTAATCCCCTGGATAGCTACCGCGCTGTCTTGTTTCAATGTGATCTAAAGTTTCTTTTGTTGAAAATCCGATCACCCCTATTTTTAAGAGGTGATAAATGTGTCCTTTTTGTAGCTGCTGTCCAGCTGGCTCACAGCTTGCGTGATCTGTGTTGAATGCAGGGATCACTTCTGTGTCAATGTGGGTTCTAATCCCCATGTTGGCCTCCTGTGACCTTGGGCAGCTCCCTAATTTCCCAAAGTGCCACTAATGGATTATGATACTTGTTTGAGTGATGTGTATATTGCTGAAATCTGCAATATTCTACTACATAAATACAGCTGTCTCGATAAAAGAGACAGCTGCATAAGTAACAATCTTCATTATAAGGAACTTTCTTATACAGCAACAATCTAATTGCACTGCCTCCACACCACTATAAAAAAACACAGTACTCTTTTGGACAAGGCCACATAAGGATTTGAACCACGGTCTGCACAAAAGACACTCACTGCTTAAGCACCAGATCACCACCTCAGGTTGGTCTCTAGAATTTCTTATTGGTCCCATAAGACCAAATGTAATGGTCAATTCCGGCAGGAGTAAGAACATGTCATCTTTGGAAGAACTTGAACCTGGCGCTCAACTGCAGAGGTAGCGCACTGGTAAAGTTCTCTGCTGATAAGTTAGAGGAGTCAGGAACATGCATGTTCTATCCCCAGGATCTCTTCCTTGTGTCTCCAGCCTTTCACCAGTGCAGGGTCACAAGGCAAGGGATTCTCTTAAAAGAGTAATTCATTGCCCTGTTGAGTGTCAGGCACTTGACAAAACTTTCAGAATTTTGGCACAGGCAGCAAGATTGTATAAGTAAGAAGAATGACATCTACCACACAAGCTTTGAACCGAGGCGCACAGGGTAACACTCTAGTGTTCATGAACTCAGCACTTAAACCCCAAGCGACTCCAGTCACAGCCCTGTCATGCCCCAATGTGATCTAAAGTTTCTCTTGTTGAAAGTCTGATCGCCCCTTTTTTAAATAGGTGATAAATGTGCTGTTGTGTATCTGCTGTCCAGCTGGCTCACAGCTTGTGTGTTCTGAGTTGGGTGCAGGGATCACTGCTATACAATGTGGGTTCTAATCCCCATGTTGTGCTCCTGGTGACCTTGGGGTACTTCCCCCTTTCCCAAGGTGCCACCTATGGAGTAATGGGTTATGATAATGGTTTGAATGGTGAGATGAAGCTTGAAATTTTTCGCTAAGTACAGCTTTCTCAAAAAAGAGATGCTGTACAACTAACATGCTTCATATAAATAACTTACATGGCAATGTACTTATTGTGTCTGCCTCCACACCACTATAACACCACTCAGCAATGTACCTTTTAGACAAGGCCACACATCAGGATTTGAACCAGCATTTGCACAGAAGGTGATCAATGTCTACATGCTGCTTAAGCCCCAGACCACCAGCTCAGGTTGATCTCTAAGCTTTCTTATTGTTCTCATAAGACCAAATCTATTCGTCACTTCCAGCAGGAATACGAACAGGTCATATATGGAAGAACTTGCACACAGATTTTGACAGCAGAGGTAGCGCACTGGTAAAGTTCTGTGCTGGTAAATCAGAGGGGTTGGGAACATGCAGGTTCTGATCCCCAGGATCCATGTGTCTCCAGCCTTTCACCAGTGCAGGTTCACAAGGTGAGGGATTCTCTTAAAAGAGAAATCCATTGCACTGTTGAGTATCAAGCACTTGACAACATTTTTGGCATTTTGGCACAGGCAGTACGATTGTATAAGTAAGAAGAATGACGTTTATCACACAAGCTTTGAACCCAGGTGCACAGGATAACACTCCAGTGTTCCTGAACTCAGCACTTAAGGCCTAAGCCACAGCACTGTCATTCCCCAATGTGATCTAAAGTCTCTCTTGTTGAAAGTCTGATTGCCCATTTTTAAAGAGGTGATAAATGTGTTTTTGTGTATCTGCTGTCCAGTTGGCTCACAGCTTGTGTGATCTGAGTTGAGTGCAGGGATTGCTTCATTACAATGTGGGTTATAATCCTCCTGGTGACCTTGGGGTGCTCCTCCCTTTCCCAAGGTGCCACATATGGAGTAATGGGTTATAATATCTGTTTGAGTGATGAGTTTATATAAGTACAGCTTTCTCAACAAAGAGACTGCTGTACAACTAACATTCTTCATATAAGTAACAACAACCTTATTGCACTGCCTCCACACCACTATAAACACCATCGAGCAAGGTATCTTATGGAAAAGGCCACACATTAGGATTTGAACCAGTGTCTGCAGAGAAGACACTCACTGTTTAGATGCTGCCTAAACCCCAGACCACCAGCTCAGGTTGGTGTCTAACCTTTCTTATTATCCCCATAAAAGCAAATGTAATCGTCACTTCCAGCAGGAATAAGAACATATTATCTTTGGAAGCATTTGGGGCCAGTTCTTAGCAGCACAGGTAGCGAACTGGTTAAGTTCTCTGCTGGTAGATGTGAGAAGTCAGGAACATGTGGGTTCTATCCCCAGGAACCCTTCCTTGTGTCTCCAGTCTTGAAAGCCTTTCACCAGTGTAGGTTCACAAGGCGAGACATTGTTTTAACACCTTCCCGCGATTGATTCCGAACGTACAGTCACACCCAAAGTAATTTCCCACACTAGTCCGTACAGTTACTCCCAAGCTTTAAATTGTCACTATGTCAACCGACACGGTGACAGCGTCCTGATCACAACTGTCATAGACAGTTGCTGAGCAGGACTCGTGGCACAGGACCAATCAGAGTGGTCCCGTGCCAGCAAGCACTGTGATTGGCCAGTCAGTACTGACTGGCCAATCACAGTGCAGGAGGATTGTTTTGCCGGCATCTCCGGCTCTGACAAGCTCATTTCTGTCAGAGAGCTTGTGATCACCCCCTTTGGTGCCCACTGGTTATCAAATATATAATTAAATAATTTCAGTCCCCTAAAGTGTTCTTCTGCCGTGCTTTGATCTGTGCCCAGCTATCACCTGTCGCAGTACCTGGTCACCATCACCCTGCTGTGTCACTAGATTGCCCACTGCCCGAGTTCCCTGTTAGGTAGCAATGCCACGTCTCATTTCGTTTTCCCCCTGGTAGGTAGGGTACGCTTACTCATTGAATACAGCAGGGTCGTTGGTCCCCGGTCTGTTCTCATTCCGCAGTTGAGAATAGCGCTGTTTATGTTTTGTTAAAAAACTTTTTTTTTTAAAAATGTCAAAAAAAAGTTACAAAAAAAATTTGTTAGTTAGTAGCTGAACTAAATTATTTCATATGGCCAAAAGAGTCTTCACAGCCGAGGAAGCGTATCAAATGCTGTGTTCCGATACGGACATCGCGAGTGAAGGTGAAGAGCAGTTCGTGCTTCCATCTTCCTCTTCATCCAGTGACTCTGAGTCTGCACCCCCCATTCGGCGCAGAAGAGCCATAGGTCCTGCTCTGCCTGAGCTGACATGGGAAGCTGCGGACAATTATACCCCCCAGGTGCCTGAGTTTACAGCCCCCTCAGGCATTCAAATTGACACTACGGGTTTCAGCCCCATTGATTATTTTAAAGTTTTTTTTTCAGACGCCCTTTTAGATTTAATCGTCCAGCAGACCAACATCTATGCGGAACATTTTATCGCCCAGAACCACGACTCTTTTTATGGGAGAAGCCAAAATTGGATCCCCACAAACGCAGTGGAATTGCGGAAGTTTTGGGGCTTATTTTTACGTTATGATCTCGTAAAAAAGCCCAATATTAGAGACTATTGGTCCCCTGATATTTTATATAATACCCCACTTTACCGCACACTAATGACAAGGATGCGATTCGAAGCCAACCTGAAGTTCCTGCATTACAATGACAATAGTTAGTGCCCACCCTCACAGGACCCAAATTTTGATAGGCTGTATAAAATAAGACCATTAATTGCCCACTACTCCCAAAGTTTTTCTCAAGTTTATACCCCCCAACAAAATATTTCGGTGGATGAATCACTAGTCAGCTTCAAGGGTAGACTGCACTTCAGGCAGTATCTACCCAATAAAAGAGCCCGGTACGGCATAAAACTCTACAAACTCTGTGAAAGTGCCACCGGTTACACCTACTCTTTTAGGGTTTATGAGGGGAAAGACTCCCATATAGATCCCCCAGAATGCCCCCCCCCCTTCCTAGGAATTAGTGGAAAGATCGTATGGGATTTGCTTGGCAAAGGATATCATTTATATCTAGACAACTTTTATAACAGTGTCCCATCGCTAAAAGTTCTGTCATCCAGATCCACATTGGCATGTGGAACAATCTGCAAAAATCAGAAGCACCTCCCCAAAACTTTGCTGGGTCAGATCCTAAAATTAGGAGAGAGCAGAGCTGTCTGCAGCGACGATCTGCTGCTCCTGAAATATGAGGATAAAAGGGACGTCCTTATACTGACCGGCATTCACGACAGCAGAGGCAGCCTAGTCCCTGTACGCGGATCCACCACCCAAGTTCCCAAACCATATTGTGTACAGGAGTACAACAAATATATGGGTGGCGTTGACCTGTCTGGCCAGGTTATAAAACCATACAGCGCCATGCGCAAGACCAGGGTATGGTATAAAAAGCTGTCTGTGCATCTTACACAGATGGCAGCATACAACGCCTTTGTCTTCTGCCGGCAGTGGGGATACGTTCCTACAATTTGTCGTAGTCGGCCTCAGATGTTGCATGGTGCTCTTTACCTTCTGAGCCCCGCCACGTACTCAAACAGCAGTTTATCTCCACAAGTAGCGTATTTCCGTATTCAAGAGAAATTGCGTAAGAAACTGTGGGTGCCTTTTCTCCTTTAACCCCTTGTGAAAATGATAAATTTGGGGCTAAAGCAACATTTTCTTTGAAAAAAAAAATCAACATTTTCTTTTTTTACTGCCCAGTGTATGAAACATCTGTGGGGTCATAATGCTCACTATGCCACTTGAAAAATTCCTTGAGGGGTGTAGTTTCCAAAATAGAGTCACTTTTGGGGGGTTTCCACTGTTCTGGTACCTTAGGAGCTTTACAAATGTGACATGGTGCAAAAGCTAAATGGCGCTCCTTCTCTTCCGAGTCCTGCCGCTTGCCCAAACAGCAGTTTATGACCACATGTTTGGTATTTCCGTACTCTAGGGAAGTTGCTTTACAAATGTTGGGGTGCTTTTTCTCATTTATTTGTTGAAAAAGTTAAAACGTTTGAGGTAAAGCTACATCTTATTGGAAAATAATGTAATTTTTCATTTTCACTGACCAATTCTAATGAAATCTATGAAACACCTGTGGGGTCAAAATGCTCACTACACCCCTAGATTAATTCCTAAAGGGGTGTAGTTTCCAAAATGGGGTCTTTTTTGGGGTGTTTCCTTTGTTTCGGCACCACAAGACCTCTTCTAACCTGACATGGTGCCTGAAATATAATCTAAGAAAAAAAAGGCCCTAAAATCCACTAGGTGCTCCTTTGCTTCTGGGGCCTTTGTTTCAGGCCCGTAGCACACTAGGGCCACATGTGGGATATTTCTAAAATCTGCAGAATCAGGGCAATAAATATTCAGTTGTGTTTCTCTGGTAAAACCTTCAGTATTACAGGAAAAAATTATTAAAATGGAATTTCTGCAAAAAACAAATGAAATTTGCAAATTTCCCTTTCACTTTTCTTTAATTCCTGTGAAACGCCTAAAGGGTTAAAAAAAACATTTCTGAATGCTGTTTTGAATACTTTGAGGGGTGCAGTTTTTAAAGTGGGGTGATTTGTGGGGGTTTCTAATATAGAATGCCCTCAAAGCCACTTCACAACTGAACTGTTCCCTAAAAAAATTGACATTTGAAATTTTCTTGAAAATGTGAGAAATTGCTGCTAAATTTCTAAGCTTTGTAACGTCCTAGAAAAATAAAAGGATGTTCAAAAAAATGATGCCAATCTGATGTAGACATATGGGGGATGTTAACTAGTCACTATTTTGTGTGGTATTACTGCCTGTCTTATAAGCAGATACATTTGAATTTAGAAAACGCTAATTTTTTTGCAAATTTTAAAAAAATTTTGTTTTTCACAAAAAAATATTGAATTTATCGACCAAATTTTTTCACTAACATAAAGTACAATTTGTCACAAGAAAACAAGCTCAGAATCACTTGGATAGGTAAAAGCATTCCCAAGTTATTACCACATAAATTGACACGTTAGATTTAAAAAATTGAGGCTCTGTCATTTGGTCCAAAAGTGGCTGCGGCGGGAAGGGGTTAAAAGAGAAATGCATTGCCTTGTTGAGCATCAGCCGCTTGACAAAATTGTTGAAAAACATTGTCATCTTTAACCCGTCAGTGACCACCCATAGGTGTTTTTGCGGCGGCCACTAACGGGCTTTATTCTGATGCAGTAGCCTCTTTACGGCGCTGCAACAGAGTAAATAAACAGAGCAGGGAGCTGTCAAATCTCCTACACGGACAGGCAAGTAATAATACACTGCAATACAGAAGTATTGCAGCGTATTATAAAAGCGATCGGAGGATCGCATAGTGAAGACCCCTAGTGGGACTAGTAAAAAAAAAGTTCAATAAAGTAAAAAAAGTTCAATAAAGTTAATATTAAATAAATAAGTGAAAAAAAAATTGAAAAACCCACTTTTTCTCCTTACAAAATGCTTTATTAATAAAAAAAAAAATTGTAAAAAAGTTAAACTATACCCCAACTATAAAGTTATTACATTATTTAACCCGCTCGGCAAATGGCGTAAAAAAATAAATAAAAAACAATGCATGAATGGCTGTTTTGTGTAAATTCTGCCTTAAAAAAAAAAATGTGATAAAAAGTGATCAAAAAGTCGCATCTACTCCAAAATGGTACCAATAAAACTACAAGTCATCCCACACAAAAAAAAAAACCCTCATACAACTGCATCGGCGGAAAAATAAAAAAATTGTGGCTCTTCAAATATGGAGACACAAAAACAAATAATTTTGAAAAAGAGTAAGAATTAGGCTGGGTTCACACGAGCATGTTCGGTCCGTAAAGGACAGGACGTATTTCGGCCGCAAGTCCCGGACCGAACACCCTGCAGGGAGCCGGGCTCCTAGCATTATAGTTATGTACTGTCCCGTACTGGAAACATGATTACAGTATGGGACAGCTGTCCCTCAGCGAGGCAGGGACTCCTAGCGTCGTACATAAGTATGATGCTAGGAGCCCGGCTCCCTGCAGTGTGTTCGGTCCGGGACTTGCGGCCGAAATACGTTCCGTCCTTTACGGACCGAACATGCTCGTGTGAATCCAGCCTTAGTCTTACCGGTAATTACGTTTCCTTAAGTCCCCCTGTGACGGCACACTAGGAGGATGATCCCTTGACCTCTGCAGGGACAGGAACTGAGAGAGGTTAAAAGGGCCCCACCCTCAACCTACCACCAGTGTGTACTATATCACTACACCGGAAGGAACCAGCTAATCCTAACTGTATGTTAATTTCACATACCACTAAGGAGGTAGGGTGGGTAAATGTATGCCATCATTGGGGACTCAAGAAAACGGAATTACCGGTAAGACTAATTCTTACTTTCCATCTCATCCCCCATGACGGCACACTAGGAGAATACCAAATAAGATGGTTTAGGGTGAGACTACCGCCTGGAGTACTTTGCGGCCGAAGGCTAAGTCTCTACTGGATGAAAGGAGGTAAGGGAGCTAGCCCAAGTCGCTGCCGTACAAAGCTGGTCTAGGGAAGCTCCTCCCCTTTCTGCCCATGATGAAGCTGTGGATCTGGTGGAATGGGCCCCGATGTTTAAAGGAATTGATTTTCCCTCAAGACAATAACAAATTCTAATTGTTGTTTTTATCCATCTAGCGATGGCAGCTTTTGAGGTCTTCTGTCCTTCTCCCCCAAAACTGGACTAGGAGGTTGGAATCATTCCGCCAATCTGCAGTAACCTGTAAATATTGTAAGACTGCCCTTCTAACATCAAGACAATTAAATTCTTCTTCCTTTTGAGTGCTAGGGTTTTGACAAAATGAAGGAAGGACAATCTCCTGATTTCTATAAAAATCTGATACGACCTTTGGAAGGAAATTAGGATCCAGTTTTCGTACTATTCTATCATCCGTTATCCTCCGGTACGGTTCGTCTGTGGATAGCGCCTGTATTTCCCCCAGTCTCTTTCCTGTAGTTATCGCTATTAGAAAGGCAACTTTAAGGGACAAGTGTTTGATGTCTAAGTTTTCAACTGGTTCGAAGGGGGGTCTGGTTAGGGCCCTGAGTACAATGCTGAGCTCCCATTGTGGGGATGACTGTCTAATGGTCGGCCTTAGTCTTGAAGCTGCAGACATGAATCTTTTTACCCACCTGTGTTCTGACAGTTGGGTGTCAAAAAACATACTAAGGGCCAAGACCTGTACTCTGAGGGTGCTGGGTCTAAGGCCTAGATCCAGTCCCTGCTGTAAAAAGTCCAAAATCTGCTGGATGACGTGATGATTCTGGTCCGGGGGTTGGTCTCCACACCAGGAGGTAATTTTTTTTCTAAATCTTTAGGTAAATTGCAGAAGTAACTGATTTACGACTCGCTTTCAGGGTTGTTATTACCTTCTGGGATAAACCCCTTTCTTTGAGCAGTGCCGCTTCAGAATCCAGGCTGATAAACGAAGGTCCCGGAGATTTTGGTGTCGTAACGGCCCATGTACTAGCAGATCTTTAGGTTCTATAGGATCTTCAATGGCCAATTCCTTCAGAATTGGGATTCAGGCCTTTTTTGGCCAGAATGGGACGATCCATTAGTTAGAGTATATCGATATATCAGAGAGAAGTAAGAGACACACAGACATGCTTTGCATACCCACAAATCCTTCTCTGGTTTATTGTTAGAATGCAGTTACAATTGTATCTCACAAAATGGGGGGTTGGCTTGAGCTCAGCCAATCACTCACAAATGGAAAAATTTTCTCACTTTCTTAATCAAGTAGAAAAATAAATGAGAATCAAATTACAAAAGATGTGATATTTCTTTCTTTTTTTTTTTAAAGACTATTTTGACGCAGCGATTATAAAACAAGAACATTTTTATTATTTTTATATGGAAGGAAACCAAACAACAGGAGGCGCGATGATAATTTTAGGCACAACTCCAAGCAGTAAATCTTATATAAAGTGCATATAGTTTCCCTCCCCATCACCTTCAGTTATTCATCGTTCTTCTCCGTGCTGTACAGTAGTTTATATTTCCTATTCTTACTAAAGATATTGTACAAATATTATATAAGAGAACGGTGTCAGTGACATCTAGAGAAGACGAGTCATTCATTACTGGATCACTTCTACACCAACAGCTGGGTCACTACAGATGACACATCTGAGCAGTTTTGAAATTGAGACAAATTTTGGTTTTCACAAAGTTTTCTACTTCAGTGTTTTTCGATCTTTTAGTCGGATGTTTCTATGGTTACTGAAGTACAATTATAAGCATTTCATATGTTTTTAAACTTTTATCTACAAATACATCAAGTTTATGCAAAGACTCAATATTTACAGTGTTGACCCTTCTTCTACAATCCTTCCCAGCATTCTGGATATCAGCTTCTCGGCCACATCTTGACTGATGACCCGTTCTTACCTGAACAGTGCTTAGAGTTTATCACAATTTCTGTGTTTTTGTTTGTCCACCCGCTTTTTGAGGATTGACCACAGGTTCTCAATGGGATTGAGATCTGGGGAGTTTCCTGGCCATGGACCCAAAATGTTAATGTTTTGTTCCCCGAGCCACTTAGTTATCACTTTTGCCTTGTGACATGATGCTCCACCATGCTGGAAAAAGCATTATCACCAAATTGCTCCTGGATGGTTGGGAGAAGTAGTTCTTGGAGGATGTTTAGATACTGTTCTTTATTCATGAAAATGTACCAGTCTAAAGGGGGCTTCATCAGAGAAAATAAGTTTACCCCAGTCCTCTGCAGTCCAGTCCTTGTACTTCCTGCAGAATGTCAGTTTGTCCTCAATGTTTTTCTTGGAGAGAAGTGGCTTCTTTGCTGCCTTTCTTGACACCAGTCCAACCTTAAAAAGCCTTCACCTCACTGTGCGGTCATATGCACTGACACCTGCCTGCTGCCATTCCTGAGCAAGCAATATACTGGTGTTGAATCGATTCCCTAGCTGAATCCTCTTTGGGGGACGGTCCTGGCACATGCTGGACTTTCTTGGGCGCCCTGAAGCTTTTTCACAGCAATTAAACCTCTCTCCTTGAAGTTCTAGATAATCTAATAAATGGTTGATTTATGGGCAATCATACAAGCAGCAATGTCCTTGCCTGTAAAGCCCTTTTGACTACACGTGTTTCCTTGGAGGTATCCATGGTTAACAGAAGAAGACAATGATTTCACGTATCATCCTCCTTTTAAAGTAATGAGTCTGTCATGCTGATTGAATTATAAGAGCAGAGTGATATCAGTCGCCTTGTCCTCGTTAACACTTTCTCCTGAGATAACGAGAAGATCACTGAAATGATGTTAGAAGGTCATTTTGTGGCAGGGCTGAAATGCAGTGGAAATTGGGTTTTTCTGATTAAGTTTCTTTTCATGGCAAGGAATGACTTTGCAATTAATTACAATTCATCTGATCACTCTTCATAACAATCTAGAGTGGTACAACATGTAGCATTATTTTTTCCATCATGATGATGGAAATTGCAGCAGACACTCTACGCAGATGAGAACAGAACTTAACTTTTCTGCAGCTACTGGGGGTGTTGGTTTACCGTAGACCGTAATAAAGGGAGTGGCGCTGCTGAGCAGCTGCTGTATTCCAGGTCCAGTGGCTGCTTACAAGCTCTTATGAAAGATGTCTGAGAAATCTACCGATGCGACTCCACCCCCATGGACCAAACAGTGAAGTAACCAATGCTGGGCTGATGTGCAGACTCTTCCCTTCTGGGCACTGTTTCTTCTTTGCCACTTTATTGCTGCTCGATTATATAGAGGCGGCAAACTTCATCCCACTTCTTCCCCTTGGCATCTCTCTGCGTATTAGCGGCAGCTTACACATAAGCTTGATCAGACACCCAGTTCGCAGCTATAATTAAAGGGGTTTTCCCAAAATCATAAATTATCACCTATCCCCAGGATAGGTGATCATTTTCTGATCGACCCCACCACTGGGACCCCCACCCATCATGAGAACAAGTGTCCCGAACCTGCAGTGAGGAGCTTGAATGGAACGGCAGTCGAGCAAGCATCTGCCTCTCCATTTACTGACTATGAGAATGACAAAAAGAGCCAAGTGATGTACTCGGCTGTTTAGGTCATTCCCATAGACAATGAATAGAGCGGAAGTGCGCAAGTTCGACTGCCACTCCATTCAATGTCCTCCTCACTACGGTCGAGCAGTGAATAGGATTTGGGAGTTCAGGACCCTCGGTCTCACAATCGGTGGGGGTCCCAGTGGTGGGGCCCCTAGGGATAAGCAAATTAGTGATAATTTATGATTTTTGGGAAAACTCCTTTAAAAAAAACTGTAGGTGGCAGCCAACCAGCCAATCTGGCATTTGCCAGAACTGCCAGTCTGGCCCTGGATCACACAGTTATCACCTATCTCGTGGATACGTGAAAATGGAATGATTAAAGGGAGTCTGTCACGAGATATCCGTATTGAACTACTAACAGGCTATTATAGATTAGGCTAACCTGATTCTGACGTGTATTATGTTTTTCTCCAGAGTGCCTCCTTTGAAGAGAAAAAGCTTTTATTACATTTATTCAAATAAGCATTTTGGAGCAACGAGGGTGTCACCGTCTTTCCAAAATGCTCTGGTCATTCCCCAGTTTAACACCCCTCCCTGCTTCCTTTGATTAACAGGGGCGAGGCAGCGTGCTAGGCAAGTTCACGCCTGGCCCCGTAGTGTAGTAAACGTGCGCGTGTCCCTACATCCTAATCGGTGCATGCGCAGTGTAATCTCTATGCTCATCATTATAATCGACACTACTGCGCATGTGCCAATTAGGATGTAGGGACGTGCGCGCGTTTACTACACTACGGGGCAGACAGAAACAGCCTAGTGTTGTACTTCGCTGTCTCAGTCAGTCTTATGGACTTTGAATGGATTGAGACCGCACATGATCGACCGCCACTCTATTCAAAGTACTTCTCATTGCGGACATGCAGTGAGAAGGAACGGGGATCTTGGGTCAGCCGTTCTAGTGATCGTGGTGGTTCTAACAATTAGACATTTATCACAATAGATGATAAATGGTTAACTTGGCAAAATCCTTTTAAGCCCCGCCCCTTATCAGGCCCCTGACACTGTCCAAAATGCCCCTTTTTATGAAGATATGTATAGCTCTCCGCTGTTCTTCAAAAACTGGACTGTTGGACGCTATGGCTTTCAAAATGTTATGTCCAGCAATGAAAGGTCTATGGCGCTCCGTAGTTTTGGAAACTGGTAACCGTCCAAGTTCAAATACTTCACATGACATATGTCTAGAACATCCCATAAGATCACCTTTTTCCGCTTTAGTGGTTAGTCGTCATTATACTGGGCCAAATCCAGTATTTAGTGTGGACAGATTGTAGAGGCCCCTTCATACATTGTTAAGGTTTGCAACTGATAAGTTGAGTCTTGTTTTACGTAATTTGCGCGAGGTCAAATTGATCTTTTTCCAGTATGTTATATGAAATAGCAACATAGATTGTGAAGTTCTATTTCATAATTCTTTTTTACAAATATGACATATGACCCATACAGTGATATTATTTTTTCCGGATTGTCTGGGAGGCTTGCGAAAGCGGCGAGATCACGTGGAGCAGGCAAGTCTCATGCAAAGATGGCATGGGTATAACTTTGGTTGTAAGACTTCATCTTACATGAGATGGTTCCTTTTTAGGGCAGATTTATTTGTGCCTTATGGATTTCTTAACTTTCTCTGGTCAATAGGAGTAAAACAAATTTCTAAAAATGACTCATACCTCTTCCCATATTCCACATCCTCTGCAATGTCTTGGTAGAACTTAATGGACATAGGTCTCTGCTCAACCGCACTATGTAACTCTTTTTCTCCGATTCCGCATCATGATGCCATGTAAAGGTCCTCGTGTCCTTCTACCCACTCCCACTCTTCCATGGAGAAACAGACCAAGATGTCTTCATATTTTGATGGAACCGGATACAAATTTATATATTCATCATCTAGATCCCTCCATGGATATATAACGTCCCAGTATTCTCATCTCTTGAGTTAGCAGATGAATGATCTTGGTGGTGAGATCTAGGATCTTCTCATTATTTCTTTGGTGGTGTAGTAACCATGATGGTCCTATGCCTTCTTGCTAGTATAGGTTGACCATTCCCTGGATTTCTTGACCAGTATCTACCACTCAATAATGATTACACCATCCATATTAAGGTTAATGCTATTTCTGGTGCAAGACATTGCAGTATGGATAATTCAGGTGATATGACGGATAACGGATTAGCTAAACCCTCAAATCAGGCTGTGATGCACAGTTGGGAAACTTATTAGACATGCTCGAACATCTTCATCTGTAGATGATTATTAAACTTGTACAATATAATTTTCTAAGTGGGCAACAACCCTATAAGACAACAACATGTACAGGCATGTATTACCAACTCGAAGGCACCCTGGGCAACATTTCCTAAGACTGGTATTTATTAAGAGGTGCAGGTCTCTAATAAATTTTGACGCATCTTGGGCTGTCCTTGCGACACAAAGTGAAAAATAAGGCAGGTAGGAGCTGGCATATAGTTCCGCTATAATTTAAGCTAATTTTTTCACGGAAATTTGTTGGGCCGTTGATGGCTGGTCCACTTCTTCCAAGCCCGCCAACTTTTTAAAAAGTAGCTGCGGAAAGACGGTAAAAGTTACAAATTTTTTGCACAAAACAAGCGCGCGCCAATATTTTGTAAACCTGGCAGAAGTGGCATAAAAAAATCTCCCCGTGTTCTGCCATATAGTGCGCTTGTGAGGCACCATTTTCTACCCTTGAAGCAATGGAGGCGCTGTGACTAAAGAGACAATTTAACATGATTTAACCTGCATGGTGAACGCAGAATAATTATTTTTTAAAATGCCCGAATCGCTCTTTTGTAGTCACCTCATCTTCCACAAAAATCGGAATAAAAAGTGATCAAGAATTCACATGTACCCCAAAATAGTACCATTAAAAACTAAAGCTCGTCCCACAAAAAATGGCGAAACAAAGCACATTTTTTACTAGTTTCCCAGTACATTATATGGTACAATAAATGGTGGCAGGAAAAACTACAACTCCTCCCGCAAAAAACAAGCCCTTATGCGGCTGTATCGACAGAAGAATAAAAATTATGGCTTTTGAAAACAAAAATCTGTAAAATGGCAGCGGTGGGAAGGGGTTGAGTTGACACTTTGACCAGCCCGGTTATAGAATGAATTTCTGGCTGGTGCGTTTGGCTTAGAAATATTGAGAAACACTGTGGTGGTGGTGCATTGGGTGAATACACTGTAATTCGACTTCTTGAAATTATGAAAACGGCAACATCCTGAAGCATGATGGGAAATGTATGATTTTCAAAAAGAATAAAAAAATTGACAGAAAAACCTATTTAAAAAAAGTAGAGGGCATCACTAATCTCATTGTGCCTGTGTTTGGATCTTCACCTATTTTCCTTTTGTCTTGGAGAACCTCAAGGTCTCTTTTATTTTTAGATTTATGGCCCGTTTTGTCCTAGAGTATGGGGCAGCTTAGAACCTCTGTTCATCTACCCCACAGCTCATCTCTACCTAAAGGTCTGGAGTATGTCAGAGGTTATAAACCATCCCCATTATCTACTCTCCAATACATGTGGCTACTAGTTGAGTAATAGTTGATATATCTTATCTGTTCTTTTGTCGTTCACTTTTTTTATCTAATTTGTAAAATTTGTCACATTTTCCCTGTTATTCAATTAGAATAAAAGCGCAAACAAAACTTTGAGATATTTTTTTAATAAAACAAATTAAGTAAGAGAAAATCGTAAAAGTGAGTCCTCAAAATCCCATCCCCATTACAAGGTGCAAAGAGATGGAGTGCAGAGGTAGGACTTGTATCCGGCCCTGGTGATTTAGGGCACTCAAAAGCAACTCTGCCCCATTAGAAGACACCGGTATTATAAACGGTACATGGTTAATTGGGGACCCTGATACACATTGGGCCCCATGTGCTCTAAAGGCCCTTTGACATGGGCCAATTAGCGGGAAATGAGAATTCATATGAACGCTTGTTCCCGATAATTGCCCTGTGTAAACAGGGCAGTGATCGGCAGATGAACAATCAAACGCTTATTCTTCGGCTGATCGTATCATTTATGCAGCACTAAATATTATCGTTGTTGGCAGCGCATCTCCCGGTCTAAACAACAATGTGCTGCCGACATGATAGAAATGTATGAGGACGAGTGATCAGAGTAATGATCGCTCATCCTCATGCATTGCTCCTTGTGAAAAGAGCAAGGGAGCGCCAATCATCGAGCTGCCGCGTTGATCGGCGCTCGTTTACACGGCACGTGTCGGGCCATGTAAGAGGACCCGAACACTTTTCCTGCCAAGGACGTATCTCATATGTCCTAACAGGAAGGCACTTCAGTAGCCAAGGATGTATCTGATACTTCTTCAGAACGAACAGCTGTATCATAGGCTAGGTAGTAGCTAGAGATTTCAAACAAGACATGGATCGCAGCTCTAGCTACGATCTAGCCCGAGCTAGAGCAGTGCGAACCGAGAGCTAAATAAACTTGCAGCTCCCACTTCCACCTGCGCTTCTAGCGGCTTTAACTTCGTCTGGATCGTAGCTAGTGACCCCAGACTTTTTTTTTGCCGTGTGCAGTATATATATGTTTAACACATATAGGTCAGTGGGACTGACAGCTTCAGGTGAGAGCGGGTCCTGCATGTCCCTGACACGCACTATCCGCCTGTTATCGATTATATCTAAGATCATAACTTAGATGTGATCGATAACAGGTGGCTCCTACTGTCACCGAAGCCGTCAGTCCCATTAACCTGATAGATTCGGGTTTCAGTGCAGGATACAGCTTCTATTTACCAGGATACATAGAAGCTGTATCTCAAAAAAAGTCTTCAATAGGTTTACATAGCCTTTAAGTGAAGATGGACATGCCTGCCAACATGCCAAGACAACTGCAATCAGCAGGTCGTACGCTTTCAGGAAATATATGGGGTTTGAGGGTGCACTCACTTTCCAAGGTGTGGATTTTGGAGGCTGCCACATTTTTTTTTTTATTTCCAGATTTTTGGTCTCTTCAATTCTGACGATTTTATGCAGAGATGTGCATGTAGACATACAAGTGGTATATATGAGCTCTGTACATATTGAACTTTTATTTTTAGGATATGTGGGGCATCTAACTTTCGGCTTGAGTCACACTTTTAGCCACAAATATAAATTGTTATGCATATTTTATGAAAAATTGCACTTTAACACAAAGTTGCATGACGGTGCTGAATGCCATTTTGACAACGTGGCAGGTGTCTTCTTTCAGAAAATATATAGGTATGGGGGTGTAGTATGATTCTTTATTTTGTCATTTAGGTTTTATTTGTACGTGTCAAAAGTGTGAAAATTATCCTGACTTGGAAAAACCCTGACAGCGAAACGGTTAAAAGCGATGAAAATCTTTGTAGTAATTTTTTTTATTAAATGTATGTAATTGGTGATTATAAAAATTTTCTGTAATTTACATTTATTACAAATTGTCTATCGTTTTTGAGATACAGCTTCTATATATCTTCTATATATAGAAGCTGCATCAGGCGTTGTCGGCCGAATCCGTCAGTTCAGCTGGACCGACGGCTCGGCTGAGAGCAGCTCCCGTGTGTCTCTAACAATGGTTTTTGTAGCCTTTAAGTTATGCCTCTGACTGAAATGAAGCTGCCTGCCATGACAAACATGAAGAAAATGTGTTATTCGGTAAGTACCACGGATAGTCCTGGATATTGCCACGTATATAGACTTTGTTCAAAAACGACAAAAACTCCGCCTAACAGTCTCTCAGCAGTAGGAACAGTGTTGGCCTTATTTAGCCAGGTTCCCACGGGTGAGATATGCTGCCTAAAACTAGGCAGCGTATCCGAACCAGAACCCGCAGCACATTCCGTCCGAAAAACCGTACCATGTAGCGGTATTTCCGCTGCGGAAAGCAGCGCTAGAAAAAAAACTTTCATACTTACCCCGGCCATAGTCATAGCGACGCGTTCCTCCGTTGACGCGCAGTTCGGCTTCCGGGATGACGCCACAGCCCATGTGATCACTACAGCCTGTGATTAGCTGCAGCAGTCAAATGAGATGAAACGTCAGCCCAGGAGGCCAGTCTAGAAGAGGAACAGAAGATAGAGTCGCTATGACAATGCCCGGGTGGTAGGTGTAAGGTTTTTTTTTATCTCCCCCCCCCCCCCCAAGTTTTTTCCGCATCGGGAGCATGATTTTCTAAATCTCATCCATTTTGCTTCTACTGTAAATGCTGCAGAATTTCCGCCCAGAATTATGTTGCCAAAATTCTGCAGCGCTTACGTAATTTGGGCAGCCGGCCTAAAAGTTGCAGAACCTGAACCTCATACTTCAGACTGCGAGGTATTTCGTCCCCAAGGTGAAGGGATGCGTTAAATAAAAACTGTAGACAACCGCCTTCCTTAATACTGCCTTTATGAGAAGTCTGTAGGAACAGTCATGCTCCATCTTCTGCAACAGGAACATGACCCAGCAGGGACGAAGGTGGTTGGTAGTCCTCCAACTGATGTCTGGATATATTAGCCCTTGAAAAGAGGCATTTTTTAAAACTTTTAGAAGCTTCTGGTCGAGAAAGCAGGTTTGGTAGTAGGTCACTATCTTTGAGTTTTTGCTCCACTTAATCTGATCTATGTCATTACGAGACTTTAGTAGAGCTATGAGCTATCGATGATATAAAACTACGGTCAAGTTGTGTAAACCTGACCCTATAATACTTCAAGAGTAGAATCCTGAACACAAATCTAGCATACAAAGACAAGCATTTCTAATTGGTATTGAGCCCCTAGTGAGCATGCCCCCAACTTAATACGTCATTCTTTACATAAAAATACTCAATCCAAGACAAAAATTTCTTCTCTGCCTTGTAGAGCTTTTTTTTATCTTTTTTTGGTAGAAGTATAAAAAAAAAAGTTGCAGAATGAAAAGAAAGAATAAAGGCCTTCACATTCGAGAAGAATTGACATTAGTCTAGTTTAGCCAACCAACCAGAACATCTCTTTTCACTTTCCAATGATGGACTAAGGTCCGGATTATGGATAGGAGGTTTGACCTTCCCTTTGTATGGCAGTGAAACCCCCAATTTGTAAGGAAACAGTATCTCCGTTGGTTCTTGTCCCATCTCGTATAAGTAAGGAGCCTCTTTGTTTGTGGATCCTCTGATGTCTAAAAAGGTTTGTTTTGTATATAAAACATTTACCGCATTCTTGACATGACAAAGACCTCTCATTACGGTGACCCCTCTGATGGTCAAGAAGACTACTTTTATACCCAAACCTTTTGCCGCACTCTGGGCACATGTATGGTCTCTCTCCAGTGTGGCTCCTCAGGTGTATCACCATGCTAGAATTGAGTGAAAAACATTTACCACATTCTGGACAAGAATATGGCTTCTCCCCGGTATGAGTCCTCAGATGATTCGTAAGAGCGGTCGGCTGCTTAAAGGATTTGCCACACTCTGGACAAATGAAGGGCTTTTCATCAGTATGAATCCTTCGATGCATCAAAAGACCAGAGCGTCGAGCAAAACATTTCCCACATTCTGAACATTGGAATGGCTTCTCCCCCGTGTGTGTTCTTTGGTGGACACAAAGCCTGTATTGGTTACTAAAAACTTTTCCACAATAAGGACATATGACAGGTGGTTTCTGTTTGACCACGTGTTCTCTAAAACCATTCTCCAAAGGTAAGTGCGTATTCCCGTTTAGAAGATTTAACTGAGCTGCCACATCTAAAGGGTGAGATGGAAACATCAAGAGGTCTTCAGGAATCCCTTGTTCATTTAAAATGGATTCCTCTTTGATATGATAGTCAGGCAAGACCCAAGTTTCTCCAAGTTTGTTCATACTGACACACATTTCAACAGTATCACAGGGAACATGGATCTCATCCTTCGAGTCGAAGGGGTTAGGTAAGTCATTCGCATGTAATTCATTAGGTGGTCCACCTGCTCGGAGAAAATAATGCTTAGTTAAAGTGACAAAGTGTAACATTTTTTGGAAAAAAAATAATGATTTATAAGACGTATATATCTAGTAGGGGGATGAGGGCCTGAAAAGCTAGAATGGAGAGCCACATTTCTTTAAATGAGAGCCCTGTAATGCCACATGTCCACCTCAGTGGCTGCTGCAGGAGAAATGTCCCGTGGCCATAAGTTGTTTCACCAGCGGGTCCTTATTTTGAAAAGGATCTGTCCAGATGGGACAACCCTTGTAACGTATAACTCCAAATATCCAAAATTGCTAAAAACAGGTGTGATACTTCAGAAAATCTGGAGGACACTACGGGAAAGGAGTCTCCTACTCTCTTTGACAGGAGAAAAGATAAAAAGTCTTGTTGATCATTTACGCGGCCCATGTTGATCCCCGTGAGCGGACCCGAACTCGGGCACTCTGATGGAGATTCCAGAAACGGTTCTCTGTCTAGTTCAGCAACTCAAATTGGAGGGTAAATGGGGAATGGTTAGCCAAAAGTGCTCTCCAAGCTGTTTGATGACAAATGAGCCCAAACCTTAGACCCGAAGGAGCACGTCAATGACCTATTTTAGCTTAATTGATGGTGTCAAGAGACCGTGATGCCACCGTAACCCCTTCCCGCCGCAACCAATATCCCCTCCTTCCTGCATTCCAAGAGTCATTACGGTTTTACTTTTTGGTCAACATGGTAATATAATGGCTTGTTTTTTGCGGGGCGAGTTTTGGCAGCATTTATTGTAGCATATAATGGCAGTATGTCAAACTGGAAAAATAAATTGTGGAGATAAATGGAAAAAAATAAATAAATAATTCTTCCAGTACGTTTTGGGTTTTTCTTTCACGTGCAGTAAAAATGAGACGTTAACTTTATTCTGCAGATCAACACAACTACGGCCATATTACATTTATATCGTCTTACCACTTTTCCAAACTAAAAAACATTTGTTCAAAAAAAATTGTTTGGTGTCAACATATTTTAAGAGCCAGAACTTTTTTCATTTTCCATCAATGGAGCCGTGTGAGGGCTTTTCACCAGGCAAATTTTTGTTGCATAAGACTTTTTGATAATTTTTCAATTTCAGATGAGCAAAAATTTTTACGCATTTTTTATTATTTACGGTGTTCACTCTACTACATTGCAATCGTTTGGACTTTTACAGATGCGGCAATACCAATTACTTTAGGGGAAATACAGGACTTATTATTTTTTTTACCATTCATTGTTTTCATATATTAGTAAAAAATTTGTTTAACGAATCGTGAAATATTTTTTGGGCCCCACTAAAAGACCAGTATATTGCACTTTTACCGCTATTCTATTAAGACCTTAATAGGAGGACCAAGATCGCAAGATTGGGGGACTTCAAAATGCCAACTGACGCCCCCCCCCCCCCCCGTATTTCTAACGGTTCTGATGCCATAATCGCTATCATTTTTGTGTCGCCGCATTCCGACTGCCATAACTTTTTTTTTTTTCCGCCAACATAGTTGTATGATGACTTTTTTTTTTGTACCATTTTGGAATACATATAATTATTTAACTTTATAATTTATTTTTATGGGGAATGGGGTAAAAAAGGCATAACTGGCAAAGTTTTTTGTTGACCCTGCCTGTGGCACGGCTTATCAGACGCCTGTAAAAATGACAATAAACTGCAATATATTAGTATTGCCGTGTATTGTACCAGCAATCCAACGATCGCTGGTTCAAGTCCCCTAGAGGGACTAATTGATTGTGTAAATAAAAGTTAAACAAAGTTTTTTGTAGTGAAAAAAATGTAAAGTAAAAAAAAACAAAACACCTTTTCCCATTTTTCCTCTGAAGTAATGTAAAAAATAAAAAAAATGTGGTTTCGCTGTGTCCGTAAAAGCCCGAACTATTACAATATCCCATTTTTTAATAAGCATTGTGAACGCTGTAAAAATAAGATAATTTAAAAACTCCAGAATTGTTTTTTTGGTCAACTTAGCGGTAAAAATTTTTTAAACAAAAGTGATCAAAAAGACGTATGTACTAGAAAATGGTACCGATCGGAAAAAATAATCCCTCTCACCGCTCAATCGACAAAAAAATATATGGCTCATATAAGACGGGGAGGTAAATCGAAAATCAAAAAATGTCTCGGACTGTAAGGGGTTAGAGAATCCGGAGACACCGGCTGTTTATGCCCTGGGAAGATACGTCACGTGAGCTTCCCGGGGATAGCCCCAGCGGCGTAAGTCTCCATATATGACGTCACTTCGCCAAAGCACAATAAGCAGCCAGGGAATGCCTTGAAGATGCTAAAGGGGGATAGTAGGCAGCCCCCTTCAAAGGGGTATCATAGTGGACAGAAAAAGCTACATCATAGGGAAGCTTCAGGGACTGCTTTTAGGCCGCCGAGGACTTCGGCTGCTCGAAAATTGCGAAAGGGCCCGCAGTGCGGGTTAGGGACTCTCTGTGTGGTTCCCAAAGGATCCCACAGAATGACATGGAAACACAGGGCTGCCTTTGCTGCGTCGGGAAGCTCCAGTGATAACTGACGTTTTGTCTTACTGCAGGATAAGTTGTACTTTATGTAGGTGAAAAAAAGTTAAAAATTGGCCTGCGATTAAGGGGTTAACTTATCTGGAAAGGTTTTCTCCGACACAAGGAAGGAGCAGTATCTGAGGACCACTACAACGCAAAAAAACGCTTCTACCGGTGATACCACGACTCCAAAAGGTGAGCATAATAGCACTCGCCCCATTTACACAGTATCGGCACAATGAGGCGCCATTTTTTTTTCTCCCTCAAATTTGTATTTAAAGGATAATGCTACTAAGAGAATTTATCCCAAGTCTAAAGTGACCTCAGTCATGGTTAATAGGATGGTCATAAATGTTCATCTTACGCTGTGAGCTCATCGTCCGGTGGTCCTCCATCGTGACGTCCTTGTAGAGATCCCGGTGTCCTTCTATATACTCCCACTCCTCCATGGAGAAGCAGACGGTGATGTCCTCATGTCTTACAGGAACCTGACACACAATGATACAGTCATCATCCCGACACCTCCCCGGGTGTCCCTCTATAATGTCCCGGTATTCCCAGCCCCCGGCTCACCTCTCCCGTCAGCAGATGAATGATCTTGTTGGTGAGGTCCAGGATCTTCTCATCATTCTTTCTCCCACCCATCAGTGACGGTGGGTCCACGATGGGACTCGGATTCCTTGTCCGCCCAGGTTGGACAATCTCCCTGGATTTCTTAACCATAATATACTCCTGCATAATGAGTCAAGAAATCCCAATTACCGTTTGTTCTAGGATTACTACTATAAAAGTACAAAAAATTCTCATGTGACTGTTGTAATTCCAAAAATTTGTAATTTAACAAAAATAATTCTGGAGAGTGCTATAATTTTAGAGAGGTGAGGGATGTCAAAATTATAATTTTTACGGGTTTTGTTTTTACGGCATTCATAGTGCGGTAAAAACGTCATGTTAACTTTATTCTACGAGTTGATACAATTACGGCGATATCCCTTTATATTGGTATTTTTATGTTTTACTACTTTCACAAGGAAAAAACTAATAAAAATAAAAATTTTTGGACGTCATATTCTGAGAGCCGTAACTTTTTTATATTGTCGGCAAGCGGAATGAGGACTTGTTTTTGCGGAGGGAGCTGTAGTTATTAATGGTAAGATTATAGGGAACATGCAACTTCTTGATCACTTTTTATTAAATTTTTTTGGGGGAGCTAAGGTGACCAAAAAACAGCAATTCTGCCGTTTTTAATTTTTTTTTTGTACAGCGTTCACCGAGCAGAATTAATAAAGTTATATTGTAATAGTTTGGACTTTTAGGGATGCGGCAATACCAGGTTATGCTAATTAATGTAATAACACTATAGTCAAAAAATCGGAAAACTTTTTTTTTTTTTAATTAGTCCACCTAGGGGAATTGAACCAGCGTTCCCTGGATCGCTTGCACTATATACTGCATTACTAATGTATTGCAGTATATCGTGATTTTGACAGGGTCCTATTAATAGGGATAATAGGAGCACAAACATGGCAGACCTGAGGCCTTCGCTGCAGGGGTGATGTGACATATTCCAGAACCTCTCCCCTCTCCTCACATGATTATGTATTAGTAATATAGATACAAGTCATGTGACATATTCCAGAACCTCTCCCCTCTCCTGACATGATCATGTATTAGTAATATAGATACAAGTCATGTGACATATTCCAGAACCTCTCCCCTCTCCTGACATGATCATGTATTAGTAATATAGATACAAGTCATGTGACATTCCAGAACCTCTCCCCTCACCTGTCTTGATTATGTATTAGTAATATAGATACAACTCATGTGACATATTCCAGAACCTCTCCCCTCTCCTGACAGGATTATGTATTAGTAATATAGATACAAGTTATGTGACATATTCCAGAACCTCTCCCCTCTCCTGTCATGATTATGTATTAGTAATATAGATATATATATATATATATAAATAAAAGTCATGTGACATATTCCAGAACCTCTCCCCTCACCTGACAGGATTATGTATTAGTAATATAGATACAAGTCATGTGACATATTCCAGAACCTCTCCCCTCTCCTGTCATGATTATGTATTAGTAATATAGATATAAGTCATGTGACATATTCCAGAACCTCTCCCCTCACCTGTCATGATTTTGTATTAGTAATATAGATACAAGTCATGTGACATATTCCAGAACCTCTCCCCTCACCTGACATGATTATGTATTAGTAATATAGATACAAGTCATGTGACATGTTCCAGAACCTCTCCCCTCTCCTGACAGGATTATGTATTAGTAATATAGATACAAATCAATCTCTCACCTCTCCCGTCAGCAGGTAGATGATCTCCAGGGTGAATTGTAATATACTCGCACTTGTATGACTCTTCCTATTTTCCATGTTCTGCAATTCAGCCAGATGTGAGTTCAGATCAGAGTAAAATGTACAAATACTTCACCTATATAAATATATATATATATAATGAATAGATGATACAGTGAGAGGATGATGGGAGTATATATTATGTATAGAGGATACAGTGAGTGGATGATGGGAGTATATATTATGTATAGAGGATACAGTGAGTGGATGATGGGAGTATATATTATGTATAGAGGATACAGTGAGTGGATGATGGGAGTATATATTATGTATAGAGGATACAGTGAGTGGATGATGGGAGTATATATTATGTATAGATGATACAGTGAGTGAATGATGGGAGTATATATTATGTATAGAGGATACAGTGAGTGGATGATGGGAGTATATATTATGTATAGAGGATACAGTGAGCGGATGATGGGAGTATATATTATGTATAGGTGATACAGTGAGCGGATGATGGGAGTATATATTATGTATAGATGATAAAGTGAGTGGATGATGGGAGTATATATTATGTATAGGTGATAGTGAGCGGATGATGGGAGTATATATTATGTATAGGTGATACAGTGAGTGGATGATGGGAGTATATATTATGTATAGAGGATACAGTGAGCGGATGATGGGAGTATATATTATGTATAGGTGATACAGTGAGTGGATGATGGGAGTATATATTATGTATAGAGGATACAGTGAGCGGATGATGGGAGTATATATTATGTATAGAGGATACAGTGAGTGGATGATGGGAGTATATATTATGTATAGAGGATACAGTGAGTGGATGATGGGAGTATATATTATGTATAGAGGATACAGTGAGTGGATGATGGGAGTATATATTATGTATAGATGATACAGTGAGTGAATGATGGGAGTATATATTATGTATAGAGGATACAGTGAGTGGATGATGGGAGTATATATTATGTATAGAGGATACAGTGAGCGGATGATGGGAGTATATATTATGTATAGGTGATACAGTGAGTGGATGATGGGAGTATATATTATGTATAGAGGATACAGTGAGCGGATGATGGGAGTATATATTATGTATAGAGGATACAGTGAGCGGATGATGGGAGTATATATTATGTATAGGTGATACAGTGAGTGGATGATGGGAGTATATATTATGTATAGATGATACAGTGAGCGGATGATGGGAGTATATATTATGTATAGAGGATACAGTGAGTGGATGATGGGAGTATATATTATGTATAGGTGATAGTGAGTGGATGATGGGAGTATATATTATGTATAGGTGATACAGTGAGCGGATGATGGGAGTATATATTATGTATAGAGGATACAGTGAGTGGATGATGGGAGTATATATTATGTATAGGTGATACAGTGAGTGGATGATGGGAGTATATATTATGTATAGAGGATACAGTGAGTGGATGAGGGGAGTATATATTATGTATAGGTGATACAGTGAGCGGATGATGGGAGTATATATTATGTATAGAGGATACAGTGAGCGGATGATGGGAGTATATATTATGTATAGAGGATACAGTGAGCGGATGATGGGAGTATATATTATGTATAGAGGATACAGTGAGTGAATGATGGGAGTATATATTATGTATAGAGGATACAGTGAGCGGATGATGGGAGTATATATTATGTATAGAGGATACAGTGAGCGGATGATGGGAGTATATATTATGTATAGAGGATACAGTGAGTGAATGATGGGAGTATATATTATGTATAGAGGATACAGTGAGTGGATGATGGGAGTATATATTATGTATAGAGGATACAGTGAGCGGATGATGGGAGTATATATTATGTATAGATGATACAGTGAGTGGATGATGGGAGTATATATTATGTATAGGTGATACAGTGAGCGGATGATGGGAGTATATATTATGTATAGATGATACAGTGAGCGGATGATGGGAGTATATATTATGTATAGAGGATACAGTGAGCGGATGATGGGAGTATATATTATGTATAGGTGATACAGTGAGCGGATGATGGGAGTATATATTATGTATAGGTGATACAGTGAGCGGATGATGGGAGTATATATTATGTATAGAGGATACAGTGAGTGGATGAGGGGAGTATATATTATGTATAGAGGATACAGTGAGCGGATGATGGGAGTATATATTATGTATAGATGATACAGTGAGTGGATGATGGGAGTATGTATTATGTATAGAGGATACAGTGAGTGGATGATGGGAGTATATATTATGTATAGAGGATACAGTGAGTGGATGATGGGAGTATATATTATGTATAGAGGATACAGTGAGTGGATGATGGGAGTATATATTATGTATAGAGGATACAGTGAGTGGATGATGGGAGTATATATTATGTATAGAGGATACAGTGAGTGGATGATGGGAGTATATATTATGTATAGAGGATACAGTGAGTGGATGATGGGAGTATATATTATGTATAGAGGATACAGTGAGTGGATGATGGGAGTATATATTATGTATAGAGGATACAGTGAGCGGATGATGGGAGTATATATTATGTATAGAGGATACAGTGAGCGGATGATGGGAGTATATATTATGTATAGGTGATACAGTGAGTGGATGATGGGAGTATATATTATGTATAGAGGATACAGTGAGTGGATGATGGGAGTATATATTATGTATAGAGGATACAGTGAGCGGATGATGGGAGTATGTATTATGTATAGATGATACAGTGAGCGGATGATGGGAGTATATATTATGTATAGAGGATACAGTGAGCGGATGATGGGAGTATATATTATGTATAGAGGATACAGTGAGTGGATGAGGGGAGTATATATTATGTATAGATGATACAGTGAGCGGATGATGGGAGTATATATTATGTATAGAGGATACAGTGAGTGAATGATGGGAGTATATATTATGTATAGAGGATACAGTGAGCGGATGATGGGAGTATATATTATGTATAGAGGATACAGTGAGCGGATGATGGGAGTATATATTATGTATAGAGGATACAGTGAGAGGATGATGGGAGTATATATTATGTATAGAGGATACAGTGAGCGGATGATGGGAGTATATATTATGTATAGAGGATACAGTGAGCGGATGATGGGAGTATATATTATGTATAGATGATACAGTGAGTGGATGATGGGAGTATATATTATGTATAGAGGATACAGTGAGTGGATGATGGGAGTATATATTATGTATAGAGGATACAGTGAGTGGATGATGGGAGTATATATTATGTATAGAGGATACAGTGAGCGGATGATGGGAGTATATATTATGTATAGAGGATACAGTGAGTGAATGATGGGAGTATATATTATGTATAGAGGATACAGTGAGCGGATGATGGGAGTATATATTATGTATAGGTGATACAGTGAGCGGATGATGGGAGTATATATTATGTATAGAGGATACAGTGAGCGGATGATGGGAGTATGTATTATGTATAGAGGATACAGTGAGCGGATGATGGGAGTATATATTATGTATAGAGGATACAGTGAGCGGATGATGGGAGTATATATTATGTATAGATGATACAGTGAGTGGATGATGGGAGTATATATTATGTATAGAGGATACAGTGAGCGGATGATGGGAGTATATATTATGTATAGGTGATACAGTGAGCGGATGATGGGAGTATATATTATGTATAGAGGATACAGTGAGCGGATGATGGGAGTATGTATTATGTATAGAGGATACAGTGAGCGGATGATGGGAGTATATATTATGTATAGAGGATACAGTGAGCGGATGATGGGAGTATATATTATGTATAGATGATACAGTGAGTGGATGATGGGAGTATATATTATGTATAGATGATACAGTGAGTGGATGATGGGAGTATATATTATGTATAGATGATACAGTGAGTGGATGATGGGAGTATATATTATGTATAGATGATACAGTGAGTGGATGATGGGAGTATATATTATGTATAGGTGATACAGTGAGTGGATGATGGGAGTATATATTATGTATAGAGGATACAGTGAGTGGATGATGGGAGTATATATTATGTATAGAGGATACAGTGAGTGGATGATGGGAGTATATATTATGTATAGATGATACAGTGAGCGGATGATGGGAGTATATATTATGTATAGATGATACAGTGAGTGGATGATGGGAGTATATATTATGTATAGAGGATACAGTGAGTGGATGATGGGAGTATATATTATGTATAGAGGATACAGTGAGCGGATGATGGGAGTATATATTATGTATAGAGGATACAGTGAGCGGATGATGGGAGTATATATTATGTATAGAGGATACAGTGAGTGGATGATGGGAGTATATATTATGTATAGAGGATACAGTGAGCGGATGATGGGAGTATATATTATGTATAGATGATACAGTGAGCGGATGATGGGAGTATATATTATGTATAGAGGATACAGTGAGCGGATGATGGGAGTATATATTATGTATAGAGGATACAGTGAGCGGATGATGGGAGTATATATTATGTATAGAGGATACAGTGAGCGGATGATGGGAGTATATATTATGTATAGAGGATACAGTGAGCGGATGATGGGAGTATATATTATGTATAGAGGATACAGTGAGAGGATGATGGGAGTATATATTATGTATAGAGGATACAGTGAGCGGATGATGGGAGTATATATTATGTATAGAGGATACAGTGAGCGGATGATGGGAGTATATATTATGTATAGAGGATACAGTGAGCGGATGATGGGAGTATATATTATGTATAGAGGATACAGTGAGGGGATGATGGGAGTATATATTATGTATAGATGATACAGTGAGCGGATGATGGGAGTATATATTATGTATAGATGATACAGTGAGCGGATGATGGGAGTATATATTATGTATAGAGGATACAGTGAGAGGATGATGGGAGTATATATTATGTATAGGTGATACAGTGAGTGGATGATGGGAGTATATATTATGTATAGATGATACAGTGAGCGGATGATGGGAGTATATATTATGTATAGATGATACAGTGAGCGGATGATGGGAGTATATATTATGTATAGATGATACAGTGAGTGGATGATGGGAGTATATATTATGTATAGAGGATACAGTGAGTGGATGAGGGGAGTATATATTATGTATAGAGGATACAGTGAGCGGATGATGGGAGTATATATTATGTATAGATGATAGTGAGCGGATGATGGGAGTATATATTATGTATAGAGGATACAGTGAGAGGATGATGGGAGTATATATTATGTATAGAGGATACAGTGAGCGGATGATGGGAGTATATATTATGTATAGAGGATACAGTGAGCGGATGATGGGAGTATATATTATGTATAGATGATACAGTGAGCGGATGATGGGAGTATATATTATGTATAGAGGATACAGTGAGCGGATGATGGGAGTATATATTATGTATAGATGATACAGTGAGTGGATGATGGGAGTATATATTATGTATAGAGGATACAGTGAGCGGATGATGGGAGTATATATTATGTATAGATGATACAGTGAGTGGATGATGGGAGTATATATTATGTATAGAGGATACAGTGAGTGGATGAGGGGAGTATATATTATGTATAGAGGATACAGTGAGCGGATGATGGGAGTATATATTATGTATAGATGATACAGTGAGCGGATGATGGGAGTATATATTATGTATAGAGGATACAGTGAGCGGATGATGGGAGTATATATTATGTATAGATGATACAGTGAGTGGATGATGGGAGTATATATTATGTATAGGTGATACAGTGAGCGGATGATGGGAGTATATATTATGTATAGGTGATACAGTGAGCGGATGATGGGAGTATATATTATGTATAGGTGATACAGTGAGCGAATGATGGGAGTATATATTATGTATAGATGATACAGTGAGTGGATGATGGGAGTATATATTATGTATAGATGATACAGTGAGTGGATGATGGGAGTATATATTATGTATAGGTGATACAGTGAGTGGATGATGGGAGTATATATTATGTATAGGTGATACAGTGAGCGGATGATGGGAGTATATATTATGTATAGGTGATACAGTGAGTGGATGATGGGAGTATATATTATGTATAGAGGATACAGTGAGTGGATGATGGGAGTATATATTATGTATAGAGGATACAGTGAGCGGATGATGGGAGTATATATTATGTATAGATGATACAGTGAGCGGATGATGGGAGTATATATTATGTATAGGTGATACAGTGAGCGGATGATGGGAGTATGTATTATGTATAGAGGATACAGTGAGTGGATGATGGGAGTATATATTATGTATAGAGGATACAGTGAGCGGATGATGGGAGTATATATTATGTATAGATGATACAGTGAGCGGATGATGGGAGTATATATTATGTATAGAGGATACAGTGAGCGGATGATGGGAGTATATATTATGTATAGAGGATACAGTGAGCGGATGATGGGAGTATATATTATTTATAGAGGATTCAGTGAGCGGATGATGGGAGTATATATTATGTATAGAGGATTCAGTGAGCGGATGATGGGAGTATATATATTAGGAGGGGGTTTATATTCGATATAACGGGGGATTAGGGTGATTTTGGTGTTTTAGTTGTGGCAGTAGACGTGTGAGCAGGGCATGCTGCGTCTTGTAGTTCTACAGCGCGATGTGAGGAGATGGATGGCGTCACGCAGTATATAACACATAGAGAGGTATGAGCACTCACTTCCGCTCCGCTGTCCCCCGGGTCTCAGCACAGAGTCCGCGGCGACCCTACCCCTGAAACGACGAGTTTTACCTAAAAACAATGGGAAGAATTAGCATTAGTGCGCATGCGCTGGCCGGAAGTCACGGTGGCCATCTTGGTAGAGGCAGTTTTAGTGTGGAGCTTTGAGACACAGAGGTGGTTTGGTTTGTCACTGACTGATTGGCGCAGCTATAGGGGTCGTAGTGGTCGCCATCGCCGCATCGGCCCGAATGGCCCCCACCTATCCGCAGTCCCTGTAGTAACTGCGGCCTATGCGGAAAACTGCACAGGCCCGTTACTACGGTAACCGCATACCCCTGCTCCGGCCGCCTCTTAGCGTCATGACGCCACGTGCGCTGCGACGAACGTCGTGACGCTAACTACGTCAGTACCCGGAGATGGAGAGCACCCGGCTCAGGAGCGTCTAGGGTAATTATATAAGAACGCTGTCCCGGCCCTGTATCTAAGCCTGATATGTGGGATACTGGCTGCTGCGGCGCCGATCAGTATGGGGCCCATAGCAGATGTATTTCACATAGTAGGATTAGATACACCGCTCAGCAGACAGTATCGCACATGATAGGATTAGATACACAGCTCAGCAGACAGTATCACACATGATAGGATTAGATACACGGCTCAGCAGAAAGTATCACACGTAATAGGATTAGATACAGAGCTCAGCAGAGAGTATCACACATGATAGGATTAGATACACTGACTAAGCAGACAGTATCACACATGATAGGCTTAGATACAGGGCCCAGCAGACAGTATCACACATGATAGGATTAGATACAGCTCAGCAGGCAGTATCACACATGATAGGATTAGATACACAGCCCAGCAGACAGTATCACACATGATAGGATTAGATACAGGGCCCAGCAGACAGTATCACACATGATAGGATTAGATACAGCTCAGCAGACAGTATCACACATGATATGATTAGATACAGGGCCCAGCAGACAGTATCACACATGATAGGATTAGATACACGGCTCAGCAGACAGTATCACACATGATAGGATTAGATACAGGGCTCAGCAGACAGTATCACACATGATAGGATTAGATACACGGCTCAGCAGACAGTATCACACATGCTAGGATTAGATACAGGGCTCAGCAGACAGTATCACACATGATAGGATTAGATACACGGCTCAGCAGACAGTATCACACATGCTAGGATTAGATACAGCTCAGCAGACAGTATCACACATGATAGGATTAGGTACACAGCTCAGCAGTCAGTATCACACATGATAGGATTAGATACAGCTCAGCAGGCAGTATCACACATGATAGGATTAGATACACAGCTCAGCAGACAGTATCACACATGATAGGATTAGATACAGGGCTCAGCAGACAGTATCACACATGATAGGATTAGATACACGGCTCAGCAGACAGTATCACACATGATAGGATTAGATACAGGGCCCAGCAGACAGTATCACACATGATAGGATTAGATACACAGCTCAGCAGACAGTATCACACATGATAGGATTAGATACACAGCTCAGCAGACAGTATCACACATGATAGGATTAGATACAGCTCAGCAGACAGTATCACACATGATAGGATTAGATACACGGCTCAGCAGACAGTATCACACATGATAGGATTAGATACAATGGCTCAGCAGGCAGTATCACACATGATAGGATTAGATACGCAGCTCAGCAGACAGTATCACACATGATAGGATTAGATACACAGCACAGCAGACAGTATCACACATGATAGGATTAGATACAGGGCCCAGCAGACAGTATCACACATGATAGGATTAGATATAAGGCTCAGCAGACAGTATCACACATGATAGGATTAGATACACAGCACAGCAGACAGTATCACACATGATAGGATTAGATACACGGCTCAGCAGACAGTATCACACGTGATAGGATTAGATATAAGGCTCAGCAGACAGTATCACACATGATAGGATTAGATACACAGCTCAGCAGACAGTATCACACATGATAGGATTAGATATAAGGCTCAGCAGACAGTATCACACATGATAGGATTAGATACACAGCTCAGCTGACAGTATCACACATGATAGGATTAGATACACAGCTCAGCAGACAGTATCACACATGATAGGATTAGATACACAGCAGACAGTATCACACATGATAGGATTAGATACACAGCTCAGCAGACAGTATCACACATGATATAATTATATACAGGGCTCAGCAGACAGTATCATACATGATAGGATTAGATACACAGCTCAGCAGACAGTATCACACATGATAGGATTAGATACACAGCTCAGCAGACAGTATCACACATGATAGGATTAGATACAGGGCTCAGCAGACAGTATCACACATGATAGGATTAGATACACAGCTCAGCAGACAGTATCACACATGATAGGATTAGATACAGGGCTTAGCAGACAGTATCACACATGATAGGATTAGATACAGGGCTCAGCAGACTGTATCACACATGATAGGATTAGATACAGCAGCTCAGCAGACAGTATCACACATGATAGGATTAGATACAGTGGCCCAGCAGGCAGTATCACACATGATAGGATTAGATACAGGGCTGAGCAGACAGTATCACACATGATAGGATCAAATACACGGCACAGCAGACAGTATCACACATGATAGGATTAGATACAGGGCACAGCAGACAGTATCACACATGATAGGATTAGATACAGGGCTCAGCAGACAGTATCGCACATGATAGGATTAGATACAGGGCTCAGCAGACAGTATCACACATGATAGGATTAGATACAGGGCCCAGCAGACAGTATCACACATGATTGAATTAGATACAGCGGCTCAGCAGACAGTATCACACATGATAGGATTAGATACACGGCTCAGCAGACAGTATCACACATGATAGGATTAGATACACGGCTCAGCAGACAGTATCACACATGATGGGATTAGATACAGGGCCCAGCAGACAGTATCACACATGATATGATTAGATACAGCTCAGCAGACAGTATCACACATGATAGGATTAGATACAGTGGCTCAGCAGACAGTATCACACAGGATAGGATTAGATACATCATGTGTGATACTGTCTGCTGAGCTGTATCTAATCCTATCATGTGTGATACTGTCTGCTGAGCTACTGTATCTAATCCTATCATGTGTGATACTGTCTGCTGTGTATCTAATCCTATCATGTGTGATACTGTCTGCAGAGCTGTGTATCTAATCCTATCATGTGATACTCTCTGCTGAGCTGTGTATCTAATCCTATCATGTGTGATACTGTTTGCTGAGCCGCTGTATCTAATCCTATCATGTGTGATACTGTGTGCTGAGCTGTGTATCTTATCCTATCATGTGTGATACTGTCTTCTGAGCCCTGTATCTAATCCTATCATGTGTGATACTGTCTTCTGAGCCGTGTATCTAATCCTATCATGTGTGATACTGTCTGCTGAGCAGTGTCTAATCCTATCATGTGTGATACTGTCTGCAGAGCGGTGTATCTAATCCTATCATGTGTGATACTGTCTGCTGTGTATCTAATCCTATCATGTGTGATACTGTCTGCTGAGCTGTATCTAATCCTATCATGTGTGATACTGTCTGCTGAGCTGTATCTAATCCTATCATGTGTGATACTGTCTGCTGAGCTGTATCTAATCCTATCATGTGTGATACTGTCTGCTGAGCTACTGTATCTAATCCTATCATGTGTGATACTGTCTGCTGTGTATCTAATCCTATCATGTGTGATACTGTCTGATGTGTATCTAATCCTATCATGTGTGATACAGTCTGCTGAGCCCTGTATCTAATCCTATCATGTGTGATACTGTCTGCAGAGCCGTGTATCTAATCCTATCATGTGTGATACCGTCTGCTGAGCCGTGTATCTAATCTTATCATGTGTGATACTGTCTGCTGAGCCGTGTATCTAATCCTATCATGTGTGATACTGTCTGCTGTGTATCTAATCCTATCATGTGTGATACTGTCTGCTGTGTATCTAATCCTATCATGTGTGATACTGTCTGCTGATCTGTATCTAATCCTATCATGTGTGATACTGTCTGCTGAGCTGTATCTAATCCTATCATGTGTGATACTGTCTGCTGGGCTGTATCTAATCCTATCATGTGTGATACTGTCTGCTGAGCTGTATCTAATCCTATCATGTGTGATACTGTCTGCTGAGCTGTATCTAATCCTATCATGTGTGATACTGTCTGCTGAGCTACTGTATCTAATCATATCATGTGTGATACTGTCTGCTGTGTATCTAATCCTATCATGTGTGATACTGTCTGCCGTGTATCTAATCTTATCATGTGTGATACTGTCTGCTGAGCTGTATCTAATCCTATCATGTGTGATACTGTCTGCTGAGGTACTGTATCTAATCCTATCATGTGTGATACTTTCTGCTGTGTATCTAATCCTATCATGTGTGATACTGTCTTCTGTGTATCTAATCCTATCATGTGTGATACTGTCTACTGTGTATCTAATCCTATCATGTGTGATACTGTCATCAGAGCTGTATCTAATCCTATCATGTGTGATACTGCCTGCTGAGCTGTATCTAATCCTATCATGTGTGATACAGTCTGCTGAGCTGTATCTAATCCTATTATGTGTGATACTGTCTGCTGAGCTACTGTATCTAATCCTATCATGTGTGATACTGTCTGCTGTGTATCTAATCCTATCATGTGTGATACTGTCTGCTGTGTATCTAATCCTATCATGTGTGATACTGTCTGCTGAGCTGTATCTAATCATATCATGTGTGATACTGTCTGCTGTGTATCTAATCCTATCATGTGTGATACTGTCTGCTGTGTATCTAATCTTATCATGTGTGATACTGTCTGCTGAGGTACTGTATCTAATCCTATCATGTGTGATACTTTCTGCTGTGTATCTAATCCTATCATGTGTGATACTGTCTGCTGTGTATTTAATCCTATCATGTGTGATACTGTCTGCTGTGTATCTAATCCTATCATGTGTGATACTGTCTGCTGTGTATCTAATCCTATCATGTGTGATACTGTCTGCTGAGCTGTATCTAATCCTATCATGTGTGATACTGCCTGCTGAGCTGTATCTAATCCTATCATGTGTGATACTGTCTGCTGAGCTGTATCTAATCCTATCATGTGTGATACTGTCTGCTGAGCTGTGTATCTAATCCTATCACGTGTAATACTATCTGCTGAGCTGTGTATCTAATCCTATTATGTGTGATACTGTCTGCTGAGCTACTGTATCTAATCCTATCATGTGTGATACTGTCTGCTGTGTATCTAATCCTATCATGTGTGATACTGTCTGCTGTGTATCTAATCCTATCATGTGTGATACAGTCTGCTGAGCCCTGTATCTAATCCTATCATGTGTGATACTGTCTGCTGAGCTGCTGTATCTAATCCTATCATGTGTGATACTGTCTGCTGAGCTGTGTATCTAATCCTATCATGTGTGATCCTGTCTGCTGAGCTAGGTATCTAATCCTATCATGTGTGATACTGTCTGCAGAGCTGTGTATCTAATCCTATCATGTGTGATACCGTCTGCTGAGCCGTGTATCTAATCCTATCATGTGTGATACTGTCTGCTGAGCTGTGTATCTAATCCTATCATGTGTGATACCGTCTGCTGAGCCGTGTATCTAATCCTATCATGTGTGATACTGTCTGCCGTGTATCTAATCCTATCATGTTTGATACCGTCTGCTGAGCCGTGTATCTAATCCTATCATGTGTGATACTGTCTGCTGAGCCGTGTATCTAATCCTATCATGTGTGATACTGTCTGCTGTGTATCTAATCCTACCATGTGTGATACTGTCTGCCGTGTATCTAATCCTATCATGTGTGATACCGTCTGCTGAGCCGTGTATCTAATCCTATCATGTGTGATACTGTCTGCTGAGCCGTGTATCTAATCCTATCATGTGTGATACTGTCTGCTGTGTATCTAATCCTATCATGTGTGATACTGTCTGCTGTGTATCTAATCCTATCATGTGTGATACTGTCTGCTGAGCTGTATCTAATCCTATCATGTGTGATACTGTCTGCTGAGCTACTGTATCTAATCATATCATGTGTGATACTGTCTGCTGTGTATCTAATCCTATCATGTGTGATACTGTCTGCTGTGTATCTAATCTTATCATGTGTGATACTGTCTGCTGAGCTGTATCTAATCCTATCATGTGTGATACTGTCTGCTGAGGTACTGTATCTAATCCTATCATGTGTGATACTTTCTGCTGTGTATCTAATCCTATCATGTGTGATACTGTCTGCTGTGTATCTAATCCTATCATGTGTGATACTTTCTGCTGTGTATCTAATCCTATCATGTGTGATACTGTCTGCTGAGCTGTATCTAATCCTATCATGTGTGATACTGCCTGCTGAGCTGTATCTAATCCTATCATGTGTGATACTGTCTGCTGAGCTGTATCTAATCCTATCATGTGTGATACTGTCTGCTGAGCTACTGTATCTAATCCTATCATGTGTGATACTGTCTGCTGTGTATCTAATCCTATCATGTGTGATACTGTCTGCAGAGCTGTGTATCTAATCCTATCATGTGATACTCTCTGCTGAGCTGTGTATCTAATCCTATCATGTGTGATACTGTTTGCTGAGCCGCTGTATCTAATCCTATCATGTGTGATACTGTGTGCTGAGCTGTGTATCTAATCCTATCATGTGTGATACTGTCTTCTGAGCCCTGTATCTAATCCTATCATGTGTGATACTGTCTGCTGAGCAGTGTCTAATCCTATCATGTGTGATACTGTCTGCAGAGCGGTGTATCTAATCCTATCATGTGTGATACTGTCTGCTGTGTATCTAATCCTATCATGTGTGATACTGTCTGCTGTGTATCTAATCCTATCATGTGTGATACTGTCTGCTGAGCTGTATCTAATCCTATCATGTGTGATACTGTCTGCTGAGCTGTATCTAATCCTATCATGTGTGATACTGTCTGCTGAGCTGTATCTAATCCTATCATGTGTGATACTGTCTGCTGAGCTACTGTATCTAATCCTATCATGTGTGATACTGTCTGCTGTGTATCTAATCCTATCATGTGTGATACTGTCTGATGTGTATCTAATCCTATCATGTGTGATACAGTCTGCTGAGCCCTGTATCTAATCCTATCATGTGTGATACTGTCTACAGAGCCGTGTATCTAATCCTATCATGTGTGATACCGTGTGCTGAGCCGTGTATCTAATCTTATCATGTGTGATACTGTCTGCTGAGCCGTGTATCTAATCCTATCATGTGTGATACTGTCTGCTGTGTATCTAATCCTATCATGTGTGATACTGTCTGCTGTGTATCTAATCCTATCATGTGTGATACTGTCTGCTGAGCTGTATCTAATCCTATCATGTGTGATACTGTCTGCTGAGCTACTGTATCTAATCATATCATGTGTGATACTTTCTGCTGTGTATCTAATCCTATCATGTGTGATACTTTCTGCTGTGTATCTAATCCTATCATGTGTGATACTGTCTGCTGTGTATCTAATCCTATCATGTGTGATACTGTCTGCTGAGCTGTATCTAATCCTATCATGTGTGATACTGTCTGCTGAGCTGTATCTAATCCTATCATGTGTGATACTGTCTGCTGAGCTGTATCTAATCCTATCATGTGTGATACTGTCTGCTGAGCTACTGTATCTAATCCTATCATGTGTGATACTGTCTGCTGTGTATCTAATCCTATCATGTGTGATACTGTCTGATGTGTATCTAATCCTATCATGTGTGATACAGTCTGCTGAGCCCTGTATCTAATCCTATCATGTGTGATACTGTCTGCAGAGCCGTGTATCTAATCCTATCATGTGAGATACCGTGTGCTGAGCCGTGTATCTAATCTTATCATGTGTGATACTGTCTGCTGAGCCGTGTATCTAATCCTATCATGTGTGATACTGTCTGCTGTGTATCTAATCCTATCATGTGTGATACTGTCTGCTGTGTATCTAATCCTATCATGTGTGATACTGTCTGCTGAGCTGTATCTAATCCTATCATGTGTGATACTGTCTGCTGAGCTACTGTATCTAATCATATCATGTGTGATACTTTCTGCTGTGTATCTAATCCTATCATGTGTGATACTTTCTGCTGTGTATCTAATCCTATCATGTGTGATACTGTCTGCTGAGCTGTATCTAATCCTATCATGTGTGATACTGCCTGCTGAGCTGTATCTAATCCTATCATGTGTGATACTGTCTGCTGAGCTGTATCTAATCCTATCATGTGTGATACTGTCTGCTGAACTGTGTATCTAATCCTATCACGTGTAATACTATCTGCTGAGCTGTGTATCTAATCCTATTATGTGTGATACTGTCTGCTGAGCTACTGTATCTAATCCTATCATGTGTGATACTGTCTGCTGTGTATCTAATCCTATCATGTGTGATACTGTCTGCTGTGTATCTAATCCTATCATGTGTGATACAGTCTGCTGAGCCCTGTATCTAATCCTATCATGTGTGATACTGTCTGCTGAGCCGCTGTATCTAATCCTATCATGTGTGATACTGTCTGCTGAGCTGTGTATCTAATCCTATCATGTGTGATCCTGTCTGCTGAGCTAGGTATCTAATCCTATCATGTGTGATACTGTCTGCAGAGCCGTGTAGCTAATCCTATCATGTGTGATACTGTCTGCAGAGCCGTGTATCTAATCCTATCATGTGTGATACCGTCTGCTGAGCCGTGTATCTAATCCTATCATGTGTGATACTGTCTGCTGAGCTGTGTATCTAATCCTATCATGTGTGATACTGTCTGCTGTGTATCTAATCCTATCATGTGTGATACTGTCTGCTGTGTATCTAATCCTATCATGTGTGATACTGTCTGCTGAGCTGTATCTAATCCTATCATGTGTGATACTGTCTGCTGAGCTGTATCTAATCCTATCATGTGTGATACTGTCTGCTGATCTACTGTATCTAATCCTATCATGTGTGATACTGTCTGCTGTGTATCTAATCCTATCATGTGTGATACTGTCTGCTGAGCCCTGTATCTAATCCTATCATGTTTGATACTGTCTGCTGAGCTGTATCTAATCCTATCATGTGTGATACTGTCTGCTGAGCTACTGTATCTAATCCTATCATGTGTGATACTGTCTGCTGTGTATCTAATCCTATCATGTGTGATACTGTCTGCTGTGTATCTAATCCTATCATGTGTGATCCTGTCTGCTGAGCTGTATATCTAATCCTATCATGTGTGATACTGTCTGCAGAGTCGTGTATCTAATCCTATCATGTGTGATACTGTCTGCTGAGCTGTGTATCTAATCCTATCATGTGTGATACTGTCTGCTGTGTATCTAATCCTATCATGTGTGATACTGTCTGCTGTGTATCTAATCCTATCATGTGTGATACTGTCTGCTGAGCTGTATCTAATCCTATCATGTGTGATAGGTCTGCTGATACGCTGTATCTAATCCTATCATGTGTGATACTGTCTGCTGTGTATCTAATCCTATCATGTGTGATACTGTCTGCTGGGCTGTGTATCTAATCCTATCATGTGTGATACTGTCTGCTGGGCCGTGTATCTAATCCTATCATGTGTGATACTGTCTGCTGAGCTGTGTATCTAATCCTATCATGTGTGATACTGTCTGCTGAGACGCTGTATCTAATCCTATCATGTGTGATACTGTCTGCTGAGCTGTATCTAATCCTATCATGTGTGATACTGTCTGCTGAGCTACTGTCTCTAATCCTATCATGTGTGATACTGTCTGCTGTGTATCTAATCCTATCATGTGTGATACTGTCTGCTGTGTATCTAATCCTATCATGTGTGATACAGTCTGCTGAGCCCTGTATCTAATCCTATCATGTGTGATACTGTCTGCTGAGCTGTGTATCTAATCCTATCATGTGTGATACTGTCTGCTGGGCCCTGTATCTAATCCTATCATGTGTGATACTGTCTGCTGAGCTGTGTATCTAATCCTATCATGTGTGATACTGTCTGCTGGGCCCTGTATCTAATCCTATCATGTGTGATACTGTCTGCTGAGCAGCTGTATCTAATCCTATCATGTGTGATACTGTCTGCAGAGCCGTGTATCTAATCCTATCATGTGTGATACCGTCTGCTGAGCCGTGTATCTAATCCTATCATGTGTGATACTGTCTGCTGAGCTACTGTATCTAATCATATCATGTGTGATACTGTCTGCTGTGTATCTAATCCTATCATGTGTGATACTGTCTGCCGTGTATCTAATCTTATCATGTGTGATACTGTCTGCTGAGCTGTATCTAATCCTATCATGTGTGATACTGTCTGCTGAGGTACTGTATCTAATCCTATCATGTGTGATACTTTCTGCTGTGTATCTAATCCTATCATGTGTGATACTGTCTTCTGTGTATCTAATCCTATCATGTGTGATACTGTCTACTGTGTATCTAATCCTATCATGTGTGATACTGTCATCAGAGCTGTATCTAATCCTATCATGTGTGATACTGCCTGCTGAGCTGTATCTAATCCTATCATGTGTGATACAGTCTGCTGAGCTGTATCTAATCCTATTATGTGTGATACGGTCTGCTGAGCTACTGTATCTAATCCTATCATGTGTGATACTGTCTGCTGTGTATCTAATCCTATCATGTGTGATACTGTCTGCTGTGTATCTAATCCTATCATGTGTGATACTGTCTGCTGAGCTACTGTATCTAATCCTATCATGTGTGATACTGTCTGCTGTGTATCTAATCCTATCATGTGTGATACTGTCTGCTGTGTATCTAATCTTATCATGTGTGATACTGTCTGCTGAGGTACTGTATCTAATCCTATCATGTGTGATACTTTCTGCTGTGTATCTAATCCTATCATGTGTGATACTGTCTGCTGTGTATTTAATCCTATCATGTGTGATACTGTCTGCTGTGTATCTAATCCTATCATGTGTGATACTGTCTGCTGTGTATCTAATCCTATCATGTGTGATACTGTCTGCTGAGCTGTATCTAATCCTATCATGTGTGATACTGCCTGCTGAGCTGTATCTAATCCTATCATGTGTGATACTGTCTGCTGAGCTGTATCTAATCCTATCATGTGTGATACTGTCTGCTGAGCTGTGTATCTAATCCTATCACGTGTAATACTATCTGCTGAGCTGTGTATCTAATCCTATTATGTGTGATACTGTCTGCTGAGCTACTGTATCTAATCCTATCATGTGTGATACTGTCTGCTGTGTATCTAATCCTATCATGTGTGATACTGTCTGCTGTGTATCTAATCCTATCATGTGTGATACAGTCTGCTGAGCCCTGTATCTAATCCTATCATGTGTGATACTGTCTGCTGAGCTGCTGTATCTAATCCTATCATGTGTGATACTGTCTGCTGAGCTGTGTATCTAATCCTATCATGTGTGATCCTGTCTGCTGAGCTAGGTATCTAATCCTATCATGTGTGATACTGTCTGCAGAGCCGTGTATCTAATCCTATCATGTGTGATACCGTCTGCTGAGCCGTGTATCTAATCCTATCATGTGTGATACTGTCTGCTGAGCTGTGTATCTAATCCTATCATGTGTGATACCGTCTGCTGAGCCGTGTATCTAATCCTATCATGTGTGATACTGTCTGCCGTGTATCTAATCCTATCATGTTTGATACCGTCTGCTGAGCCGTGTATCTAATCCTATCATGTGTGATACTGTCTGCTGAGCCGTGTATCTAATCCTATCATGTGTGATACTGTCTGCTGTGTATCTAATCCTATCATGTGTGATACTGTCTGCTGTGTATCTAATCTTATCATGTGTGATACTGTCTGCTGAGCTGTATCTAATCCTATCATGTGTGATACTGTCTGCTGAGGTACTGTATCTAATCCTATCATGTGTGATACTTTCTGCTGTGTATCTAATCCTATCATGTGTGATACTGTCTGCTGTGTATCTAATCCTATCATGTGTGATACTTTCTGCTGTGTATCTAATCCTATCATGTGTGATACTGTCTGCTGAGCTGTATCTAATCCTATCATGTGTGATACTGCCTGCTGAGCTGTATCTAATCCTATCATGTGTGATACTGTCTGCTGAGCTGTATCTAATCCTATCATGTGTGATACTGTCTGCTGAGCTACTGTATCTAATCCTATCATGTGTGATACTGTCTGCTGTGTATCTAATCCTATCATGTGTGATACTGTCTGCAGAGCTGTGTATCTAATCCTATCATGTGATACTCTCTGCTGAGCTGTGTATCTAATCCTATCATGTGTGATACTGTTTGCTGAGCCGCTGTATCTAATCCTATCATGTGTGATACTGTGTGCTGAGCTGTGTATCTAATCCTATCATGTGTGATACTGTCTTCTGAGCCCTGTATCTAATCCTATCATGTGTGATACTGTCTGCTGAGCAGTGTCTAATCCTATCATGTGTGATACTGTCTGCAGAGCGGTGTATCTAATCCTATCATGTGTGATACTGTCTGCTGTGTATCTAATCCTATCATGTGTGATACTGTCTGCTGTGTATCTAATCCTATCATGTGTGATACTGTCTGCTGAGCTGTATCTAATCCTATCATGTGTGATACTGTCTGCTGAGCTGTATCTAATCCTATCATGTGTGATACTGTCTGCTGAGCTGTATCTAATCCTATCATGTGTGATACTGTCTGCTGAGCTACTGTATCTAATCCTATCATGTGTGATACTGTCTGCTGTGTATCTCATCCTATCATGTGTGATACTGTCTGTTGTGTATCTAATCCTATCATGTGTGATACAGTCTGCTGAGCCCTGTATCTAATCCTATCATGTGTGATACTGTCTGCAGAGCCATGTATCTAATCCTATCATGTGTGATACCGTGTGCTGAGCCGTGTATCTAATCTTATCATGTGTGATACTGTCTGCTGAGCCGTGTATCTAATCCTATCATGTGTGATACTGTCTGCTGTGTATCTAATCCTATCATGTGTGATACTGTCTGCTGTGTATCTAATCCTATCATGTGTGATACTGTCTGCTGAGCTGTATCTAATCCTATCATGTGTGATACTGTCTGCTGAGCTACTGTATCTAATCATATCATGTGTGATACTGTCTGCTGTGTATCTAATCCTATCATGTGTGATACTGTCTGCTGTGTATCTAATCTTATCATGTGTGATACTGTCTGCTGAGCTGTATCTAATCCTATCATGTGTGATACTGTCTGCTGAGGTACTGTATCTAATCCTATCATGTGTGATACTTTCTGCTGTGTATCTAATCCTATCATGTGTGATACTGTCTGCTGAGCTGTATCTAATCCTATCATGTGTGATACTGTCTGCTGAACTGTGTATCTAATCCTATCACGAGTAATACTATCTGCTGAGCTGTGTATCTAATCCTATTATGTGTGATACTGTCTGCTGAGCTACTGTATCTAATCCTATCATGTGTGATACTGTCTGCTGTGTATCTAATCCTATCATGTGTGATACTGTCTGCTGTGTATCTAATCCTATCATGTGTGATACAGTCTGCTGAGCCCTGTATCTAATCCTATCATGTGTGATACTGTCTGCTGAGCCGCTGTATCTAATCCTATCATGTGTGATACTGTCTGCTGTGTATCTAATCCTATCATGTGTGATACTGTCTGCTGTGTATCTAATCCTATCATGTGTGATACTTTCTGCTGTGTATCTAATCCTATCATGTGTGATACTGTCTGCTGAGCTGTATCTAATCCTATCATGTGTGATACTGTCTGCTGAGCTGTATCTAATCCTATCATGTGTGATACTGTCTGCTGAGCTACTGTATCTAATCCTATCATGTGTGATACTGTCTGCTGTGTATCTAATCCTATCATGTGTGATACTGTCTGCAGAGCTGTGTATCTAATCCTATCATGTGATACTCTCTGCTGAGCTGTGTATCTAATCCTATCATGTGTGATACTGTTTGCTGAGCCGCTGTATCTAATCCTATCATGTGTGATACTGTGTGCTGAGCTGTGTATCTAATCCTATCATGTGTGATACTGTCTTCTGAGCCCTGTATCTAATCCTATCATGTGTGATACTGTCTGCTGAGCAGTGTCTAATCCTATCATGTGTGATACTGTCTGCAGAGCGGTGTATCTAATCCTATCATGTGTGATACTGTCTGCTGTGTATCTAATCCTATCATGTGTGATACTGTCTGCTGTGTATCTAATCCTATCATGTGTGATACTGTCTGCTGAGCTGTATCTAATCCTATCATGTGTGATACTGTCTGCTGAGCTGTATCTAATCCTATCATGTGTGATACTGTCTGCTGAGCTGTATCTAATCCTATCATGTGTGATACTGTCTGCTGAGCTACTGTATCTAATCCTATCATGTGTGATACTGTCTGCTGTGTATCTAATCCTATCATGTGTGATACTGTCTGATGTGTATCTAATCCTATCATGTGTGATACAGTCTGCTGAGCCCTGTATCTAATCCTATCATGTGTGATACTGTCTGCAGAGCCGTGTATCTAATCCTATCATGTGTGATACCGTGTGCTGAGCCGTGTATCTAATCTTATCATGTGTGATACTGTCTGCTGAGCCGTGTATCTAATCCTATCATGTGTGATACTGTCTGCTGTGTATCTAATCCTATCATGTGTGATACTGTCTGCTGTGTATCTAATCCTATCATGTGTGATACTGTCTGCTGAGCTGTATCTAATCCTATCATGTGTGATACTGTCTGCTGAGCTACTGTATCTAATCATATCATGTGTGATACTTTCTGCTGTGTATCTAATCCTATCATGTGTGATACTTTCTGCTGTGTATCTAATCCTATCATGTGTGATACTGTCTGCTGTGTATCTAATCCTATCATGTGTGATACTGTCTGCTGAGCTGTATCTAATCCTATCATGTGTGATACTGTCTGCTGAGCTGTATCTAATCCTATCATGTGTGATACTGTCTGCTGAGCTGTATCTAATCCTATCATGTGTGATACTGTCTGCTGTGTATCTAATCCTATCATGTGTGATACTGTCTGATGTGTATCTAATCCTATCATGTGTGATACAGTCTGCTGAGCCCTGTATCTAATCCTATCATGTGTGATACTGTCTGCAGAGCCGTGTATCTAATCCTATCATGTGAGATACCGTGTGCTGAGCCGTGTATCTAATCTTATCATGTGTGATACTGTCTGCTGAGCCGTGTATCTAATCCTATCATGTGTGATACTGTCTGCTGTGTATCTAATCCTATCATGTGTGATACTGTCTGCTGTGTATCTAATCCTATCATGTGTGATACTGTCTGCTGAGCTGTATCTAATCCTATCATGTGTGATACTGTCTGCTGAGCTACTGTATCTAATCATATCATGTGTGATACTTTCTGCTGTGTATCTAATCCTATCATGTGTGATACTTTCTGCTGTGTATCTAATCCTATCATGTGTGATACTGTCTGCTGAGCTGTATCTAATCCTATCATGTGTGATACTGCCTGCTGAGCTGTATCTAATCCTATCATGTGTGATACTGTCTGCTGAGCTGTATCTAATCCTATCATGTGTGATACTGTCTGCTGAACTGTGTATCTAATCCTATCACGTGTAATACTATCTGCTGAGCTGTGTATCTAATCCTATTATGTGTGATACTGTCTGCTGAGCTACTGTATCTAATCCTATCATGTGTGATACTGTCTGCTGTGTATCTAATCCTATCATGTGTGATACTGTCTGCTGTGTATCTAATCCTATCATGTGTGATACAGTCTGCTGAGCCCTGTATCTAATCCTATCATGTGTGATACTGTCTGCTGAGCCGCTGTATCTAATCCTATCATGTGTGATACTGTCTGCTGAGCTGTGTATCTAATCCTATCATGTGTGATCCTGTCTGCTGAGCTAGGTATCTAATCCTATCATGTGTGATACTGTCTGCAGAGCCGTGTAGCTAATCCTATCATGTGTGATACTGTCTGCTGAACCGTGTATCTAATCCTATCATGTGTGATACCGTCTGCTGAGCCGTGTATCTAATCCTATCATGTGTGATACTGTCTGCTGAGCTGTGTATCTAATCCTATCATGTGTGATACTGTCTGCTGTGTATCTAATCCTATCATGTGTGATACTGTCTGCTGTGTATCTAATCCTATCATGTGTGATACTGTCTGCTGAGCTGTATCTAATCCTATCATGTGTGATACTGTCTGCTGAGCTGTATCTAATCCTATCATGTGTGATACTGTCTGCTGATCTACTGTATCTAATCCTATCATGTGTGATACTGTCTGCTGTGTATCTAATCCTATCATGTGTGATACTGTCTGCTGAGCCCTGTATCTAATCCTATCATGTTTGATACTGTCTGCTGAGCTGTATCTAATCCTATCATGTGTGATACTGTCTGCTGAGCTACTGTATCTAATCCTATCATGTGTGATACTGTCTGCTGTGTATCTAATCCTATCATGTGTGATACTGTCTGCTGTGTATCTAATCCTATCATGTGTGATACTGTCTGCTGAGCCGTGTATCTAATCCTATCATGTGTGATACTGTCTGCTGTGTATCTAATCCTATCATGTGTGATACTGTCTGCTGGGCTGTGTATCTAATCCTATCATGTGTGATACTGTCTGCTGGGCCGTGTATCTAATCCTATCATGTGTGATACTGTCTGCTGAGACGCTGTATCTAATCCTATCATGTGTGATACTGTCTGCTGAGCTGTATCTAATCCTATCATGTGTGATACTGTCTGCTGAGCTACTGTCTCTAATCCTATCATGTGTGATACTGTCTGCTGTGTATCTAATCCTATCATGTGTGATACAGTCTGCTGAGCCCTGTATCTAATCCTATCATGTGTGATACTGTCTGCTGAGCTGTGTATCTAATCCTATCATGTGTGATACTGTCTGCTGGGCCCTGTATCTAATCCTATCATGTGTGATACTGTCTGCTGAGCTGTGTATCTAATCCTATCATGTGTGATACTGTCTGCTGGGCCCTGTATCTAATCCTATCATGTGTGATACTGTCTGCTGAGCAGCTGTATCTAATCCTATCATGTGTGATACTGTCTGCAGAGCCGTGTATCTAATCCTATCATGTGTGATACCGTCTGCTGAGCCGTGTATCTAATCCTATCATGTGTGATACTGTCTGCTGAGCTGTGTATCTAATCCTATCATGTGTGATACTGTCTGCTGTGTATCTAATCCTATCATGTGTGATACTGTCTGCTGAGCTGTATCTAATCCTATCATGTGTGATACTGTCTGCTGAGCTGTGTCTAATCCTATCATGTGTGATACTGTCTGCTGTGTATCTAATCCTATCATGTGTGATACTGTCTGCTGTGTATCTAATCCTATCATGTGTGATACTGTCTGCTGAGCTGTATCTAATCCTATCATGTGTGATACTGTCTGCTGAGCTCTGTATCTAATCCTATCATGTGTGATACTGTCTGCTGAGCTGTATCTAATCCTATCATGTGTGATAGGTCTGCTGAGCTCTGTATCTAATCCTATCATGTGTGATACTGTGTGCTGAGCTGTGTATCTAATCCTATCATGTATGATACTGTCTGCTGTGTATCTAATCCTATCATGTGTGATACTGTCTGCTGAGCTGTATCTAATCCTATCATGTGTGATACTGTCTGCTGAGCTCTGTATCTAATCCTATCATGTGTGATAGGTCTGCTGAGCTCTGTATCTAATCCTATCATGTGTGATACTGTCTGCTGAGCTGTATCTAATCCTATCATGTGTGATACTGTCTGCTGAGCTCTGTATCTAATCCTATCATGTGTGATACTGTCTGCTGAGCTGTATCTAATCCTATCATGTGTGATACTGTCTGCTGAGCTCTGTATCTAATCCTATCATGTGTGATACTGTCTGCTGAGCTGTATCTAATCCTATCATGTGTGATAGGTCTGCTGAGCTCTGTATCTAATCCTATCATGTGTGATACTGTCTGCTGAGCTGTATCTAATCCTATCATGTGTGATACTGTCTGCTGAGCTCTGTATCTAATCCTATCATGTGTGATACTGTCTGCTGAGCTGTATCTAATCCTATCATGTGTGATAGGTCTGCTGAGCTCTGTATCTAATCCTATCATGTGTGATACTGTCTGCTGAGCTGTATCTAATCCTATCATGTGTGATACTGTCTGCTGAGCTCTGTATCTAATCCTATCATGTGTGATACTGTCTGCTGAGCTGTGTATCTAATCCTATCATGTGTGATACTGTCTGCTGAGCTGTGTATCTAATCCTATCATGTATGATACTGTCTGCTGAGCTGTATCTAATCCTATCATGTGTGATACTGTCTGCTGAGCTGTATCTAATCCTATCATGTGTGATACTGTCTGCTGAGCTGTATCTAATCCTATCATGTGTGATACTGTCTGCTGAGCTGTATCTAATCCTATCATGTGTGATAGGTCTGCTGAGCTCTGTATCTAATCCTATCATGTGTGATACTGTCTGCTGAGCTGTATCTAATCCTATCATGTGTGATACTGTCTGCTGAGCTCTGTATCTAATCCTATCATGTGTGATACTGTCTGCTGAGCTGTATCTAATCCTATCATGTGTGATAGGTCTGCTGAGCTCTGTATCTAATCCTATCATGTGTGATACTGTCTGCTGAGCTGTATCTAATCCTATCATGTGTGATAGGTCTGCTGTGTATCTAATCTCACCTCACTATTTCCTGTCCTTTTAGGGTGATGGTCTCTTAGGAAGCACGGGCTTGGTTGTTCTATGATGTGATCGCTCGTCTTTCTCCGTCTCACGCGGTGACTATTTATCGTCTTACGATTCTGTGATTTGTGGTAAGTCATGTGACGATTTCTTATCTGACCAATCACCAGCAGCCAATAGCCTGATCTGTCCCATAAACGTGGTCCTGCACCGCTGACGGCCTGAGAGAACTCCCATCCCGGCCGCTTTACCCCTTCAGATACTGCGGTCAATAGCGACCGTGGGATGTGGGCGGTTAGACAGGGGGAGGGGAGGGGGGGTTCCCTCTGTCCCCCCATCACAGTAATAAAGTTATCCTGTCGTTACCGGGAACGCGGTATAAACGAAACCACACAATCCTTTAGTTTCTCAGAACAACCCGTCCCACAGAGAACAAATCCTCAGACGACTGTGGAAGGAAAGATAAAAAAACGTCCCAGAATAGACAATCATCACCGATCCACAGAGTAGGTGTTACGTGTTTGATCGCTGGGCCTCCCACTGATCGCGAGAACGGGAGCCCCGAGGACATAGAATGGAGCGGCGGTCGAGAATGCTTCTCCACTCCATTCAAAGTTTATGGGAGTGACCGAAACAGCCTAGTACAGCGCCCGGATGCAGCCGGGACAGCTGATTGGTGCGGTTTCCCCACCCATCATATACTGATGACTTATCATGTGGCTAGGTCATTGGTATAAAAAACTGCCGCTAACCTGGACAACCCCTTTACTGGTCAACTCGACATACACCCGGAGGCGCCTGCTCGTACCCGACATACACCCGGAGGCGCCTGCTCGTACCCGACATACACCCGGAGGCGCCTGCTCGTACCCGACATACACCCGGAGGCGCCTGCTCGTACCCGACATACACCCGGAGGCGCCTGCTCGTACCCGACATACACCCGGAGGCGCCTGCTCGTACCCGACATACACCCGGAGGCGCCTGCTCGTACCCGACATACACCCGGAGGCGCCTGCTCGTACCCGACATACACCCGGAGGCGCCTGCTCGTACCCGACATACACCCGGAGGCGCCTGCTCGTACCCCACATACACCCGGAGGCGCCTGCTCGTACCCCACATACACCCGGAGGCGCCTGCTCGTACCCCACATACACCCGGAGGCGCCTGCTCGTACCCCACATACACCCGGAGGCGCCTGCTCGTACCCCACATACACCCGGAGGCGCCTGCTCGTACCCCACATACACCCGGAGGCGCCTGCTCGTACCCCACATACACCCGGAGGCGCCTGCTCGTACCCCACATACACCCGGAGGCGCCTGCTCGTACCCCACATACACCCGGAGGCGCCTGCTCGTACCCCACATACACCCGGAGGCGCCTGCTCGTACCCCACATACACCCGGAGGCGCCTGCTCGTACCCCACATACACCCGGAGGCGCCTGCTCGTACCCCACATACACCCGGAGGCGCCTGCTCGTACCCCACATACACCCGGAGGCGCCTGCTCGTACCCCACATACACCCGGAGGCGCCTGCTCGTACCCCACATACACCCGGAGGCGCCTGCTCGTACCCCACATACACCCGGAGGCGCCTGCTCGTACCCCACATACACCCGGAGGCGCCTGCTCGTACCCCACATACACCCGGAGGCGCCTGCTCGTACCCCACATACACCCGGAGGCGCCTGCTCGTACCTGACATACACCCGGAGGCGCCTGCTCGTACCTGACATACACCCGGAGGCGCCTGCTCGTACCTGACATACACCCGGAGGCACCTGTGGGCAGGACAGGTCAGTATTAGTCACACACATCACGTCCTTTATTCCCGCCTCCTGAACACAGCCGGGATCGGGAAACACTCCCACCACGGCTGATTAGCGCTTTGATCGGCCCGGTCCGTGACCATGGCTCAATCAAATGGGACTTTCCTTTTAGATCGCGTCACTGGAAACCTCGTGACGTCATCAGGGACTGTGGAAATCCTTCTACAGTCATTCCTGGGACCTAGAAAGGACCCCGTGTGGTCTATTCTAGAACTAGAACTCACATAGTAAATTTTTTCTACCCCCCAAATTCTGCAGGAGAAAAATACAATTTCACCCGCGGAAAACAAAGTCTCATACAGCCACGTATTAAAAAAGTTATGGCCGCTGAAGAAAACGGAAACATTTTGCTGGTCGTTAAGGCCTTTTCATTAACGGGTTAAGTCCAACTAGATTAAGTCCATAGACAGAAATTTTGTCCCAAAGCTGGCAAGGTCGGGCAAATGTCGGGTCCCACTGAAGGGGGGGTGTAATCGCGGCTGAAACGGCATGAAATCATTTATTTATTTATTTTTTCCATACACTTTTTATTAAATAAACATCACAAAACAGTAAATATGGGACCTGTCTGGGGTCCCCGTACAATACAGGGACCTCATTTATGGCGATCGGTGAAGGTCGTAAATAAAAATGGCAGAATTGCTTTTTTGGGTTTCTGCATTTTACCCTTAGTAAGGAGACGCCACTGGTGGGATCATTGGTGTATAGCGGACGAAAGTCGAGGCATAAGGGGGGACCGGGGAGGGGGGACCAGGGAGGGGGGGGGGTCACTGTCACTATCACTGTCTAAGGGTCCACATACAGTGGGAGCCGGCCCTGCCGCAAGCTGCAGGAGCCGGTGCAGGATGACCTCCTGTTGTGTGGAGCGCCGTATCGGAGGAGGGATATTCCGCATAGACCATCATTATTCCTTACACTATTACAGTGGGAGAGAAAAAAATCCACCAACCGCGGAGTCTATAAGATGGAGAAGGACAGGAGTCACATGACGGAGCGGATCCTGAGCCTGACCTTGGAGATCATCTATCTGCTGACTGGACAGGTGAGTTTTTCGTGGCGGAGGATGTGACGGCTTGTGATGATGTAGATTACACTGGGGCCGGGCGACTAGGACCTAAATCAAAGTTACGATTAATTGAACACGTGACCTTGATTACATTGATGAACAATTGTTTTGGCCACACCCCTTTTTCACATTCCACACCATTGAATTCATATATAACCCTTGAACCTGCTGTATCCTGTAATAGAGCCCCTGACACTGCCCCCATTTAGTATAATACCCACATAGTGCCCCACTACGTATAATACCTCATACAGTATAACGCCCCTATATTGCCTTCTCATGCAGTACAATCCCCCATAGTGCCCCCACAGTCAAATGCTCCTTTATTGCCTTTCCAAACAATATAATCCCCCCATAGTACCCCCACACAGTATAATGCCCCATAGTGCCCCCACACTGTATAAAGCCCCCATAGTGCCTCCCTACACAGTAAAATTCCCCCATAGTGCCCCCCACAGTATAATGCCCCTATTTTGCCTCCCCACACACTATAATGCCCCCATACAGTATAATGCCCCTATATTGCCTCCCTACACAATATAATCCACCCCAGTAGTGCCTCCACACAGTATAATGCCACATAGTGCCTCCCCACACATTATAATGCCCACAGCCCCATAGTGCCCCCACACAGTATAATCCCCCCATAGTGCCCACACAGTATAATCCCCCCATAGTGCCCACACAGTATAATCCCCCCATAGTGCCCCCACACAGTATAATCCCCCCATAGTGCCCACACACAGTTTAATGCCCCTATATTGCCTACCCACTTAGTATAATCCCCCCATAACTGTCCTCCACACAGTATAATGCCTCCTATAGCTGCCTCCACACAGTATAATGCCCCCATAGTGCCCACACACAGTATAATCCCCCCATAGTGCCCCCACACAGTATAATCCCCCCATAGTGCCCACACACAGTTTAATGCCCCTATATTGCCTACCCACTTAGTATAATCCCCCCATAACTGTCCTCCACACAGTATAATGCCCCCATAACTGTCCTCCACACAGTATAATGCCCCCATAACTGCCCTCCACACAGTATAATGCCTCCTATAGCTGCCTCCACACAGTATAATGCCTCCTATAGCTGCGCCCACACAGTCTAGTGCCTAATAAAAAATAATAACTTACCTTACACTGTTCCCTCTGCTCCTCCACTCGTCACTGCATCGCGCCCGTCTGTGCCGAGCTGCTCACATAGTGAATGGCGGAGCAGGGAGCTGATGGCTCCCTGCTCCACCATTGTATTCAACTGTATCTGCGTCTTGAGGACGGCGCCAGATACCGGAGAACACCGACCAGCACCTTATTGAGTCACTTCCAGCCCGTCTACTGAATTTGTTTTGTTTTGTTGATTATTTGCTCAGCCTAAGTCCACTATATGACATTGATGACAGGACAGGGGTTAGTAATGCGCGGTAACTTTAATATTTAGTTTGGAATATTCTATTATTTAGGATTACGTTCCTGCAAGGAAGTCTTGTGAGGATGTCACAGACAGCAGTCATCCCTCTGTTTTAGGGAAGTTCAGCCAAACCCGGAGTCCCGTCATTGAGCTTCCCCATCCCCCTCTGATAGAGGAGTTCAACAACGAGCTGAAGATCCTGGACCTCACCCACAAGATCATCGAGCTGCTGACGGGGGAGGTGAGGACTACCGGGAATGCTGGGACGTTATATAGTAACACGAGGTATAATGTGTCCGGGATGATGACTGTATCATTGTGTGTCAGGTTCCTATAAGATGTCAGGATGTCGCCGTCTATTTCTCCATGGAGGAGTGGGAGTATCTAGAAGACCACAAGGATCTGTACAAGGAAATTATCAAGGAGGGTGCAGAGGCCTTGGCATCAGAGGGTAAGTTCTATAGGTGACAATGATCGTCTAGTGCTGGCCAGCTTTTTGATGCCTGCTATGCACCGGTGATAGCAAATGAGCGTCTGTAAGTACACAGATGAGTCCCATTATTATTTGCACCTTCTACTTTTGACGTCAGCAGTGCGTAGCCCATGAAGGCAGTGATGTGTTGTGGGCTGGTGGGTATATAAGGGGTGCGGTCGGCGGTCTGATCACATATCACTCGTTGTTGTCATGGGTATAAGGGGCGATTTATCAGAGTTGTAATAAGGGATGATTATCGGCTTTCGGGCCCAGGGGTGTCGGTATTTCTCACACAGCGCAGTTTGTGAACGGTTCTCGTGCTGCTGTGGTGACCGTGTATTGTGAGTGGAAAATGGCAGCATTGGGAATAACTGACGTGGAAACTGCGGAGCACCACGCGCCATTAATGTGAGAGGTGAACACCGGCTACGGAGGTGCGCGAGGGCCGAACAACTCGCTACATGGAGCAGCTCACCGTGAAAATCAACCAGGGGGCGACCAGACGTGTCTAATACAACAGTTCAGAGAACCCGACACGTGTGGGGCTCCGAAGCCGACGGACGGTCACCGCTCCTATGTAACAAAGGGGCAGCGGAAAAAAAGCTTCTATTTGCACGGCAGGATCGGGATTGGACCACCGGTGATTGGCACAGGGTCGTCTTCTCCGATGTGTCACGTTTTCTGCTTCATGGAACGGATGGACGTCGGTGTGTCAGGCGAGAAACATCAGAGAACAAACACCCGGCAGCCATTGCTGGAAGAACACGAGCCGGGGGCGGCAGCATTACGGTCTGGGGAATTTTCGGACCTTCTCTGGGCTACTCATCCGTGTGGACGGCTCTCAACCGATTTAAGTATGACTCCATCGTTGCAGGTCATGTCCCCCATACATGCTGATTGTCTTCCCTGGGGCAGATGGAATCTTCCAGCAAGACAATGCGACATGTCACATGGCTAGAAATGTCCAACACGAAGAGACCGACCAAGACCTCCAAGTACTTCCCCGGCCCCCTAATTCACCAGATTGGAACCCAATTGAGCATCTGTGGGATCTTGATCGTCTTGTTTGATCTATGGATCCTCCCCCACGCACCTCCAGCAAATGTGGGATGTTCTGCAGTCAGCGAGGCGCCAGATACCGGAGACCACCGACCAGCACCTTATTGATCACTGCCCGCCAATCTACTGCTGTCAGTGCTGCCCATGGCGGTTACTCGGGATATTAGCTGCTGCTCACAATAATGGGACTCCACTTTGTATATTCTGAGAACTCTAGTTGGTTGTAGAAATATCTCCTCCAGCTGAAGTCAGCAGGCAGTGATGTGGCATTGACTACCTCTACTCCCGCATACATGCACCTGTGTATTTGAAGGACTAAGTAAAGTTTAGTCATTTTATGATGGAAGGTAATGCATCTTTCTACTAAACTGTTGTAGGAAATCTAGGGGCGATAGCTTTTATTTTTTTCAAAGCAGTGATTAGATCGGCTTTTCTGCACTATTTTGTACTCGGTCTTCAGTGTCGGCGTTTATTAATGCAGCGCCGGCCTCATCCCATCATGATCACAGTCGGGAGCGGTGCAACAGCTGTAATAAAACAGCCACAGCCCCACTTTAACGACGGAGATCAGAGAAACCCCCCATCTCCACCAAAATCCCCTTGAATGCCATCATCAAAGCTGATCACAGCATTCAAAAGGGAAAATGAGAAGGGGGAACCCCTGTGACACGATCGAGGGACATACCATATATGGGCAATTGAAGGACCCCAGGGCTGTCTGACTATTTTCCCCATTGTTAGGTCATACTTGGGTATGTCCTAACACCTGCCTGTGTACTATCAGATATATAGATGCCAGTACATTACAGTTAAAAATAAAAAAGTACAATTAATAAAAAGTCACGTTAAATACAAAATATTTATTAAAAAAAAAAAATACACAAATGCATATTTTTTACAATAAAAATTACAATATAAGTCCCAATACATAGAATAATATACATTGGCATTGTCGTGACCGTAACAAACAGTACAGCACATTTATAGCGTCATTTGAAATGGTCGGTGTATGCGGAAAAAAAAAAAAAGGGAAAAGATGTCTTTTTTTGCCAAAATATAAATTGTATATAAAACGGTACGATAATGTACCAAAAACCGGCACCGGCACAAACAACTCGTCCCGCAAAAAGTCTCATACATTTCCGTCGAGAAAAAAAAAATAATTAAAAAGTTCTGAACTCCGGGATGTAAAGAGGGAACAAATAAAAAAAACGATTCTGTCCTCAAGTATCGTTTTGGTATCGAGAATCGCAATACTAACAAAATACCGGTATCAAAGTCGAACTTCTGCTATTATGACAGCCCTAGTACACTGCACCTCTAATGAGGGAGTGTTTTTTTTGTAACGGCCTCAGTATAGTATATTGTGTTGTAACGTTGTTGTATATCTCAGGAACACAGAACGAAGAGTAGATCAGCCAGGCGTCCATAGAACGAGTACTTCTTTCTTTCTTGTTACGATGATTTCCTCGTTTAACTCACATTACTATATCTAGTTCCTGCAGACAAATCTCATCTTCGTACTACACCTGATGGAAATAACAATGGCAAATGTGAGAAGGACGGACAGAATCAGAGTCACCAAAACACATGCAAGCTTATTGGAAGCAAGGCATTGGACTTCTCACCTCACGCTAAACCAACCACAACCAATTTCACGATTGAAACCAGCCCCGAACCGAGAGAATCTAAATCTGTCCTTACGGAGTCGGAAACCCCTGTATCTGCTCAACCTCCGGTGTCAGAATATTTTCCTTCCCAGATTAAAGAAGAGTTGATTTCTAGTGAAGATAGGCACTACGAAGTCTCCTGTGTTTTTATTCCGGCAGAACAGAAAGACGAGAACCGTGAATGTTTATATATAACAGAAGACGGCAAAACGCACACCGACGATAATAAACTGACCATAATGACTTGTAGGGACTGTGGCGACCGCTTTACCGTTGAGTCAGACGACACTTGTTTTGCCAGACTACAGACCTACAGGTGTCGTAAGTGTTCCGACAGAGACTCGGGGACCGATGTCAGGGAAGTATTAACAGTGGCCATCTCCGAGTTACCGAGAACTTCTAACCTAGTGTATGAAGACTATGAGAAAGGAAAGGTCAATTGTAAGAAAAATTTTGCAAGTCGAAAACATCCTGACAATAAAAAGATTAATAGGAAAAAGAAAGCCCGTTATTACACTAAATGGGGAGGTCATTCGGAGGATGATGCGCCTCTCGATAACTATAATATGGTAGAAGAGGACTTGTTTATCTGCTCTCATTGCGGCAAATGCTTCAACCATCAGGCAAGTTTGGAGCTCCACCAGAAGTCTCACGTGGTGGAGAAGGCGTCCTTCATCTCTCAGAGTGACAAGTATCTCAGAAACATAGCTCTTCTGAAGTCCCATCAACTATTTCGCACTAGTGGAAAACCATATAATTGTTCCGAATGTGGGAAAAGTTTCAAACGCAGTCTAAGTCTGGTGAAACACATGCAGTCACACACAGGAGGAAAAACAACATTCACTTGCCCCGATTGTGGACAGAACTTTACCCAACGGTCAGCCTACATCACCCATTATAAGGTCCACAGAGATGGCAAACTTCATTTTTGCTTTGAATGTGGAAAGAGCTTCCGGACCAAGGCCGACCTCACCACTCATCAGCGGATTCACATGGGAGAGACTCCATTCCCTTGTCCTGAATGCGGTGAGAGTTTCACGAGACGTGCAAACCTGGTGAGACACCAGCGGATTCATACAGGAGAAAAGCCGTTTTCATGCCCCGACTGTGGAAAAAGCTTCACACGAAAGTTGGGACTTATGAAACATCAAAAAATCCATTCAGAAGAAAGCGTATATAAAAGAGGTTATAGGAAAAACGCCTTCTCCATGTACCGTGTGATAGTGTAAGTCCCTCTACTAGATGGAGAATTCCATGTTACTACTAGAGAAGAAGACACTTGCCGGTTGAGTGGAGGTGCCTACAAGAAGACGTTTTATTGGACTTCCGGGATCTTATTCTTGTCCTCTAGTCTGGTGTCCTCCTTGACGCGGGGCTCTGGTTGACGCATTCGTTGAGTGATTGTGATATTTATAATCTGTTGTGTCACAAGGTTGCCGCTACTTTTATTAAAATATTTTTTTACATATTTTAGGTTGTTGTTTTTGATTACTCATTATGGCAGCATGACATTTGACAGAGAACATCGATCACTTGCAACAAACCTGATTTTTGGAGTAGACAATGAGAATGGTGGGTTAGAATGGTCACTACAGTTAAAGAAGACCGGTCTCCTCTCCTGTTTTTAGTAAACAATTGTAATCCCCATGATATAACAATTCTGGAGCATCTTTTCTTACAACTCTATGAAGTGAAGAAGGTTATTCTCGTGAGAGGCAACCAAAGTGCTAGAAAACTGAAAATAAACTATCTACACGAAGAAAGCATTCTTGTGGGGGAACATTTCACATCTAGACAATTCCGTTATCTGCGAGTTGGAGACTTTAATTCAGCTTGCCAATGATATGGATGTGATGTACTCCAGCAGCCTATTATGCCACTCTTGTGTTTAATAGATGGTGGCTGAACATTTGGGACAAATATATAGTGGAGGTATGAGCAGAGTGTGAGAGAGATACACAGACACTGCGGCAGCTTCTAGTAAGTGTTCTATCTCACCCCAGTGCTGGATTCACAGCTACACTGCTCATTTCTGCTGTATACTCTTTTTCCATGCTGCCCCTTCTAGATACATGATAGATAGAGATAGGAGAGCAGGAAGTTTTCTTCTCTGTGTGCAGTGTATAGAAGGCATGATAACAATTACTCTCCACCTACCAGCTCAGCGAAAACTGAGACTTAGAAATAGAGCCTGCAGAAGGGAAAACTGATAATAAATACAGCTCATATAACGGCCAGAAATAGTGTTATTCCTCATGTACACACATGACAACTTATTCTGAAAAGTCACCCAAAAGGTTAGGAATAAAGTTAACCCCAAAAAAAAAAAATTAAGACTAATTTTCCCCTTCACCCTTCTCGACGACACCTGAACTGAAGATTATCCCCAGCCTACCAGGTAGGGACAGGAAGCTCTGTAGGCAGGGCAGCCTGGGTGTTGCCTGTCACGGCGCAGGGTGTGGACCCACAGGGCCGTACCGCATAGCGGGATAGCAGCTGGCCAAACAGGTACAATGCAAAGTCTATAGTTCAGAAAGGGTACCTGAGGCAATGTAGGCAGTAGCGGTAGATTCAGGCTAAGATGAGGCTCGGACAGTAGACAGACACCCGGTGGGGTGCGACACAGTAGATGCAGCGGAGGGCACAACACGACTCAAACTCTTGACGGCACAGAGGCACGGTAGCACAGGACACCGGGTACAGGCAGCAGGAACGGGTAACACTGGGAACTGGAAAACACTAGACCATTTGCAATGACAAACTTTAGGTAACACAACAACGCTCAGACAAGGATCGAGAGGGCAGAGCCCCCTTTATAGTCCCGAAGCATTCTGGGCTGATTGCAGTATTCTGCAACTGTGCGCGTACTGGCCTGTTAAGGCCGTGCACGTGCGGATGCCCTGCGGGAGACAGTGTCCGGATCAGGAAGAGAGTGCCAGCGTCTCTCAGGACGACGGTCCGCGGCCATAGACGTTACATTGCCTACTAAACCGTGGGTGGCCTCTTGTGATGATTTGCCTGGCATGTATCTCTTTGCAATCATGTCAGAACCAGGATAAACTGGGGTATCCTCTTTAAGTAAGTGGTCTCCCTCGTAGATGCAGCAGTATTATTTGGGTTATATTGGATGTAAAAGCCCTTAGTCGTGTGCATGAGGCCTTAGAGTGATAAGGTTGGCTTTTATAAATAATAAAATGGTTTATACATCACCAAGTATGAGTGACATTTGTGATACCAAATTGCCTTACAAAGACAAATAAAAACAAGCGCAATTTTTTTTTTTTACGGATAATGTGGTCAGAGAGAAGGCCCGTCACTGAAAGAGGAGACATCCGCTATGTTGGAATTCTCTGTTCCGTCTACATCCAGTCACAGAGACAAAACCGTGGCATCCTGATCTTCCTCTGCTTCAGATTTAAATGACGTTCAATGATTATCACCATCTAAAATCGAGACTCATCTGATCTGGAAAATATTTCTTCTGATCTTAAAGTGATACGGGTATCAATACAAAAGGACCAGATAAGAGTGTTTAATCCCCAGAATGTTAAGACGTAGGCTACCGTTTCAGGAGGAGGAAGATAAGAGACGTGGGAGGCCACGATATACAAAACCTAACGTTGTTTCTATGTCTGTAGTCAGATCGTTGTTATCTGGCTAGATCACAATTCTTGTTGAGGAGACATTTTGGGTTAATTTCAACCGTTACTGAAAGTGGTCGATTTTTTTGGGGTCAGATGCATCTGCTGAAACGGGATTATGGCTAGAACCACTGCCCTAGCCTATATGGCAAGAAGAATCTTCTGGCATAAATAAAAAAAAAACTAGGGAAGTGGAAATATCAAAAAGGGGGAAAGGAAAAAGGTTCCTGTATAACCCCAATAACACAAAAACCCCCAAACAATGACTCCAGAGGGTGTGTGGGAGAGGTTTACAAACGTCTAGATTACCCTACAGTGTTTCGTGTCCCAATACCAAATGGGTAATTGACTCATTTTAAATTTAAAACGGTTAAAAAAACATTAAAGAGGACGCTTCACTAGGTCATATAGGTTGGACTGGTTTACTGACCTGAATAGCGCTGTCTCCCTGATTCTAGAGCATTTTTTTCCTAGAACCCCTTTCTCGCTCCAGTGATCATCAGTATATTATCGGTGGGGGTCCAACACGCGGAACCCGCACTGATCAACCACTCCGGCTGCCTCCGGTCACCGGAAGCTATGCAAGGGTCGATGCCGGAAGCAGAAGGCTTGGTAAGTCATCAGTATAAAAAAAAAAGGAAAAAAAAAAAAAGCCCCGTGCCTGGACAACCCCTTTAACAAAAAAAATATTGGGCAGAGGTGAACACAATATCTTTGTCAGCAGTCCACCCAAAACGTGTGGACAATGTAAGGGCAGGCTTATTGAGCAAAAATAATTTGGGGGGGGGGAGGGAGTACTTCTAGCTCTAACCCAAAAACTGGGATCTCATTGGTGGGGTTCGTAAACTGGAAATCCCACTAATCCCCTAAATTAAGTAGCACAGATGTCCTGAGAAGAGACACTCATTTCTGGCACCAGATCCTGTAAATTGTGAGGTGCGGCCTCCATGAATCGGACTAGTCTTTCCAGCACATCCCACACATACTTGATCGGATTTCGATCTGGGGAATTTGTTGGCCAAGTCAACACCTTGAACCCTTTGTCATGTTCCACAAACCATTCCTGAACAATTTTTGCAGTGTGGCAGAACTCATCCTGCTGAAAGAGGCCACTGCCATAAGAGAATATCGCTGCCATGAAGGGGTCTACTTGGTCGTCAGCAATGTTTAGGTCGGTGGTACATGTCAAGGTACCAACCACATGAATGCCAGGACACAAGGTTTCCCAGCAGAGCATTGCACTACCTCCGTCAGCTTGTCTTCTCCCCATAATGCGTCCTGGTGCCCTCCTTTCCCTAGATAAGCAACGCACATGCACCCAGCCATTCACATGATGTAAATGTGATTCATCTCACCAGGACAACGTCTTCCATTGCTCCATGATCCAGTTCTGAAGCTCACGTTCCCTGGCGCTTTCGGAAATGGATAAAGCTATGCAGCCCCGTATGCAGAAAACTGTGATACCCTATGTTCTGACAAGTTTCTATCATAGCCAGCCTTAACACTTACCATATACTCGTAATACTCGTTGATCGGCGCTCTTTTGCTCCTTTGATACGGTCAGCCGATGAACGAGTGTTTGTAAACAGGGCAGTGATCAGCCAATGAACGAGTAGTGGTATACTCCATAAAACCCAATAGACTGAGCGATCAAATAAAGTCAATCACCATAGAACAGTGAATCTCAAACAAAAAAAAGAAATCCAGAGACACCCAGGGAGGGAGAAGGAGAAATTTTTTTTTTTAGGTGGGGTGGAAGTCTAAGGCTTGGAAAAGAAATAGAGAGAAAAATAGGGCTCACTCACCCCGTACAGGATCTGTATTCCGGCAAATTTTGGAAGAGCCAGTGACGCCATGATTTAAGAAACTTGGCACGTGTACCTCAGAGAAGCGGTAAGATCCTCCATCCTCATAACCTCTTGGATCTTATTAAACCAAGTTGAAATCGAAGAAGTAGTCCGTCTCGATAGAGCAGGTATACAGGCCCTAGCAACATTTACCAGATGTCGAACCACAGAGCGTTTATAGGTGGTAATTGGGATTTCGCACAGATGGGGCAGGTGATCTATTTCGACTTGGCTGGTGTGTCTCGATTGTCTTGTTATTCTTGGTCACATCAATGGACATTGTAATGGTCGAGACATGCTTGATGTGAGTGGGGATCCCGGAAATCGCTTCACTCTACCAGGCTTTTATTTCGCATCTGACAACCCGGGGTTTGAAGGAACGTGGAGAACATGTGGGTTGGGGAGTGTAATGTGGTGAGGGCAAAATAAAGCCAAAAAGTTCGCTCATTATCTACTTATTATTATTACTGAGTACCTATGCTAAATCTGATTGGTTTCTAGTGGAATTTATCACAAGTTCAAAACAAGACTTGGACCACACACGGCCGTCTGAAGAAGGCCTATGACATGTTTCAGCCATATTTCCCGGATCGACCACAGTTCAGGGAGCCGGGCTCCTAGCATCATAGTTATCTATCGCAGGAATACTGTACCGCACTGAAAACATAATTACGCTATGGGACAGTATTCCCGTCATAGATATGGACCGAACACGGCCATCTGAATAAGGTCTTTGATTTTCCCTATTTAAAAGTAAACACTGTATTGACACTGCCTTAACATAGTCTCTTCCTTACCCCAAAGGTCACTATGGGAACGTATATACTTTATCTCAACAGTCATTGTCATTTATCAAGACCAGTCAAAAGGGAGCTGATCTCCAGGGTGAACTTTAATATTTTCTCCATTACGCGAGTCCCAGTCGTGTAAATTTTTGACATCTTTGAACAGATAATCGGAGTAGAAAAATACAAGTTACTGACCTCGCCAGACCCCGTCTTTGCTATGGGATCCTATGAATCTTAATTACACCCTGGGGAAAAACATTCCCTAAGGCCTTATTTAGACGGCCACGTTTGGGCTGTGATATACGGACCGTGTGTCGGCAGTATTTACTGGACTGACGATAATTCAGGGAGCCGGCTTCCTAGCATCATAGTTATCCATGATGCTGAGAGTCCCTGCCTCCCCGCGGGACTATTGTCCCATACTGTAATCATGTTTTCAGTATGGGAGAGTATTCCTGTGGGGAGGCAAGGACTCCTAGCATCATACATAACTATGATGCTAAGAGTCCGGCTCCCTGAACGGTGATCGGTCCGGGAAAGACCGCCGAAACACGGTCGGTATATCACAGACCAAACCCGGCCGTCTGGATAAGGCATGTTTCTCCTGTCCCTTGTGCCTAGCTCCAGTATTCCTTTTGACAACAAAGACATACAAAGTTTCTCCACTACACGTAAATTCCAAATCAAAGGAGAACTCCACCCTAAAAAATTTAATTGTAGCTATGGGTAGAAGGACGAGTATTAAAATCTCTGATAAATCTCCAGTGAAAGGAGCTTTCCAACCAAGTACCGAAGAGATAATCGAGTGGCTTATTATTGGAATCAAAAGTTGTGTCAAAGTGGCACTACCTGCCATAGTATACCATACCAACGAGAACAATCACACCTGCTTACCTAGTGGAAACGAAGGCAAACGCACCCACCAAAACCGACTGTAGCATTATGTGGCATTGTGGTCAGACAGCCAAAAGCAACGGGGACTCCGCATTCTGCTGGTGCTGCGGTGATCGTAACTTGTTGTTACAGTGACACATCAATACATGAAACAGAGTAAGTAAAAAAACGTCTGAAAATTTTTCAAGGCGTATTTCGAGGCGTTTAAGACCCGAAATCCACCTGAAAACACTGTGTCAACATACCCTTAGGGTTTCATTTATCCACAATCAAAGTATTTCCCAATGAGAACAATTCGAAGATGTGTTTCTACAATAGCGATCACATTCGGACATGTCTATCAAAGGTCACATTGGTGGGATTCTAGTAGTCAAGTCCTCAAGGAACCTGAACATGTTTGAAGATCTCGATAGAGAGAAGACCTACGGCTACTGATGTAATGAGACAAATTAAATCACCTGTGTCTCAGGGGTCTTTTACACGGGCCAATTGTTGGGCAAACGAGCGTTCACAACGATCAGCCGGTGAACGGGCAAACGCTCATTCTTCGACTGATTGTATCGTTTCTGCAGCAGAACATATTATCGTTGTCCTGCGTGAACAACGATGTGCTGCCGACATGATAGAAATGTACGGGGACGAGCGATCCCAGGAACAAACGCTCCTCCCCATTTAAACGAGCTCCGAACAACGAGCGGTCTTGTTGATCGGCGCTCGTTGTTATGGCCAAAATGGGCCGGTGTAAAAAGGATCCCTTAGGCCTCATGCACACGACCGTGCAGTATTTACGATCAGTAAGGACTGCACGGACAGGCAGTGGAGTGTCACCTGCATTTGCGGAATGTGCGCACGTTAAAAAGTATAGGAGCACGGTCCGTAAATGCAAAAAATAAATAGGGACATGTCCTATTTTTTTGCAGGTCATTTCTACAGCCCAGACATACATCTGTAAATACATGGGAAGGCATAGAAATGAATGGGTCAATATTTTATCCGCAATTACGGATCCGAAATTGCAGATAAAAATTACGGTCGTGTGCACGAGGCCTTAGCGAACCATGGAAACATCTGCTGAGGTTCTGGGAGGACTCAACTTAAGAAAATGCTTAGGCCGGGTTCACACTGTGCATTTTTAACATGCGTTTTCTTAATACTTTATTACCCTCTTAGTGATAGAGTTGCTCTCACAGGTAGATCAATTATCAAATATATAATAGAAGTAATTCAATATACGGCCGGAGAATAATCCATAGCCACGCAATGTAGGTGCATCGTGCAGATTCTGCAATTTTTACTTATAGCTTCATGCTTTCCGCTAAAACACATCAACCAATCAGATAATGACATCACTTTTGTATAAGTAAAGGCTTTACTGCTCAATTACGGCTAGAATATCACAAGATGTTATCTATATCCTGTCCTACATATTCTTTTATCCGTAATGATCTCATGAGGTCATCTATATCCAGGGCCGCCATAAGAAAATTTCTGGGCCCCATACAGTCAAAGCGGTAGACACCCCCAATTATCGGGGGGGGGGGGAGGGTTGTTGACGGGATTTGGTGGGCAGGGGACTGGGGTGAGACGCAAACAGGCAGTGGCTCTGAAGGGTCACAGCAGAGGCAGTAGACTGGCAGGGGCTGTCAGGAAACAAGGGGGAGAGTAGGTGGCAGGGGGAGATGACCAATAGTGACAGGGGCGGTAGTGGGGCCAGGGAGGATACGAACCCTTAATCAGGGGCTCTGTGGAGGGGTATGGGGGAGACAGGTGGGCAACATAAAAGTACTGCACGGAAACAGCTGCTTTTACACAGCACATTGACTCACCAAGTTGCAGTGTGAGCGGCTGCTTCTGGCTCCTGCAGACTGTACGATCTTCCACCGCCGCGGCGCACCTTGACAAAGTCTTCTTCACGTCCTCCTCACACGTCACCTGCGTAGACACCAGATACAAAATGAATTCATACCCCTGACCAGATCCTTAAATTAATTCGGACCGCTAAATTTACATCCCCAATCAGGTCCCCATATTAATTCAATCTCCTGACCAGACCCCTGAATTAATTTACACCCTCAGGTCCACCCATACATGAATTCAGACCCCCAAACTAATTTACACCCCAGACCCATACGTTAATTCAGACCCCCAAATTAATTTACACCCCAAAAAAACCCATACAGTAATTTAGACCCAGACCAGACCCCTAAATTAATTCAAAATCCCAACTGGATCCAAAAATTCAGACCCCAGACCCCTTTAATTTACACCCCCAATCAGATACCCAAGTTAATTTACAGACCAGACCCCACCCCCAAAAAATTAAGACCCCCTATGTACTTATTGTTCCCGGTTCCTTTTTCTTAAGCTTCGGTCTCTGGGCGCCTCTTCTCTTCAGGCGCCTAATCTTCCTGGACAACAGGGACCTGCTACACAAGCCCGGACAATAAAAGAAACGGGCCTGGCAAAAAAAGGAAACCGGGGCTCGCACTACCGCCGGCACGTCCGCCCGCCATAAGGCACGCTCACACTGTCCATTGCCGCCGCCCATAATTAATTTGGGGAAAGGAATGGGCCTCATATTGCAGAGCCCGTTCCCTTCTAACTAACTTTAGACTCTTCTTCACAGGACTGACGCTGGGTAGTGTCATGACGTTATTTGCATTGTCGCACATAATGTCGTGATGCTACCTAGCGTCCGTCCTGTGAAGAAGAGAGTCTAAAGTTAGTTAGAAGGGAACGGGCTCTGCAATATGAGGCCCATTCCTTTCCCCAAATTAACTTTGGGCTGCGGCGGTGAACAGTGACGGCGGGTGGATGGGCCCTGTCCTGTTTTTGGCTGGGTCCCTGATGGGAGTACCACCAGTACTGCCCTGATGGCAGCCCTGCCTATATCCTGTCCCTGTGGTAGACAGGATGTGTTTCTCCTGTAAAACCTTCTTTCAAACAGCTCATGAGACTCATCTTTAAACAATGGCCGCTCAAATTGACAGAAGAATAAAAAAAAGTTACGACTCTCAGAATATGGCGACACAGAACACATTTTTTAGTCATTTTTTTCCTTGTAGAAGTAGTAAAATATAAACAAAATAAACAAAAAATATAAAATTTGGTATCGCCGTAATAGTATTGTCTCGCAGAATAAAGTTAACGTTGTTTTTATTGCAGTGAATGGCAAAGCACAAAAACGATGGAGGAATCGTTCCCCCCCCCCCCCATTCCACCCCACAAAGAATCTTTTGCCTGTTCCCTAGTACATTATATGGTACAATAAATGGTGCCATGAAAAACTACAACTTGACCTGCAGAAATCAAGCCCTCATATGGCTATAGCGATGTAAAAATTAAAAAGTTTGGGCTTTTGGAAGGTGGAGAGGAAAAAAACAAAATGGAAATCCTAAACATGGCTGCGGCGAGAAGGGGTAATGGAGCGCCTGGAAAAACGCCCATCGTGGCATGTGCTTGACTCCATCTACCAGGACCATATTGAGGTGAGAGCTGCAGAAGCCCATAGACCATATTAAAAATAAGTGGGTGGCCTTTCGGCACTGCCTCGAGAACTGCATGTGTGAAGGGTAAAGGGGTGGCAGGAAATGGGCAGTATGTATTAGAAATAGTCATTCTTAAGATTGGCGGAGAATGTGGGGTAAAACATGGGGCAATTAAATTAATGATTGTCCATTCAACAGCACTCATGCTGTACTTTAGGGACCAAGGGTGGTGGGACACATTCTAAACCCTCTACCTGGGGCACCAATAGGGCTCGCCCCCGCCATCAACATTTCATCACTTACCCTTCCTCCGCAATTTAGAATACGGTACTAACAAGGCAAAGGCCACATTTTTTGAGATCTAGTTCATTCTGGGACGGAAAAAAAATAAAAAAAACGTTTACCTGTCAAGCTTTGAGAGCTCTGAGCGCACACCCCTTTAATTTCCTTCAGCTTCAAAGTCGTGCCTTCTCGGTGGCGGGACAATTCTTTAACGGAAAATGGGCAGAACGTCTTTACACCAGAATTATTTCTACACTTAAAAATTGAAGGATCTCTGGTTTGTTTTATGGCAATTCATCCACACAAGAACCAATTCTTAATTCCCTTTACAAGACTACAAAATTTGCCGTCTCCTACTGGGAGGTGGCATTGAATATCGCCCACATTCTGGAACCACGAACAATTCATAACATCGCACAACCTCAAAGATTTACAAATACCCAGTTTTAAAAAAATAAATACAAAATTATATAGTCCACAGATTACTCAACAATAACACATCTATACGAGAACGGAGTGGACTAAAGATGGCGTTACTCATGTGGTCCACCACCCACACATAAGGTTGCCATCTAGCTGGTATTCGACCGGCCTGACCGGGATTTTTTTTGTTTTACCAGCCTCATAGGAGACCAGTAATTTTCAGTTGCAACCAACCGTCCCAAATCCAGCAGGACAATACCAGATTTTGGGCGGTGCCCCGTTGTCCTGGGCGGCCGCTGGCATGTCCCGGTTTCAACTGTACCTGTATCCTCAAGACACAGTTGAGTGCACTGGTGGAGCAGGGAGTGTTTCTACCTACAGGAGCAGCTCCATGACATCACCTAGGGACAGGTGGACATTTTATGGCGCCCATGAATGTGTCCCCTGTTGCCCCAACACATGTATGCCATGTTACCCTATTGCTGGGTGTCACATGAGGTGTGTGTGTGGTCACATGACTGACGCCATGTTTTAGTCCTATTCAGTTTGCCTGCAGATGCATTACACATGACTAATCGGTGGTCAGTACCATTTTACGGTGACAGGGTGTACTACACGGTTATAAGATGGGTATGTAAGAAGTATTTCTAAATGACCTATTCTACGAATAAATAAAAATTGGACAAGCCCTTTAAGTAAAGAGGTAGTGGAAAAAGGGAGGATCCTGTGAGGCGCTGCTGCGTGGTTGTTGAAGGAACTCAGCGATGGTAGACAGAATGATATAAATAAATATATGTTTATTGAAAAACATTAATAATAATGGCTACGCGTTTCAACGCTGTACTAGCGTCTTCCTCAGGCCGTTAAAATGACATACAAAAGAAGTTGCTTATATATCAACGAAAATTTGAGCAAACAGGAAGGAAAAAAGGGTCAAAAGGGGAAAGGTCAAAGAGTGACTGTGACGTCATAAATAACATCTATATCGGAAAATTGTTTTATGACGTCACAGTCACTCTTTGACCTTTCCCCTTTTTTCCTTCCTGTTTGCTCAAATTTTCGTTGATATATAAGCAACTTCTTTTGTATGTCATTTTAACGGCCTGAGGAAGACGCTAGTACAGCGTTGAAACGCGTAGCCATTATTATTAATGTTTTTCAATAAACATATTTATTTATATCATTCTGTCTACCATCGCTGAGTTCCTTCAACAACCACGCAGCAGCGCCTCACAGGATCCTCCCTTTTCCCACTACCTCTTTACGTTCTAACTAGCGGTGACCACTTGGTTTACCGGTTTGGATCCTGGCAGCAGCACCTGTGGACTTTTTCATTGCCTTTTCCAAGCACTATCGTGGTGAGCATAATAGACCACGTTCAATATTCCATTTAAACCTCATTGACCTGCACTATGTGGCGCCGTGCTTTTTGCTTTTCTGTTCAAGCCCTTTAAGTGGCGGATTAAACCTACCTACAACTTAGCATGAAATGGATCCATATGCCCTACTTTTCCTGACCGTTCTCCCTTCCATACCCTCCTCTAATCCCATATCCACACAACTCCTTCCTTGGTTCCCGTTTGACCCATGACACAAAAAGTCTGAGCAGCCAATTTCCATAAAAACAAAAGCAAGATATGGTGTGCTACTGTCACGGTGGGTGCGTGGACCCGCTGGGCCGTAGCGGGATAGCAGCTGGCCAACAGGATACCAAGTCAATGTCTATAGTTCAAATAAGGGTACCTGTGATAATTCAGACAGTAGCGATGGCAGGCTCGGATGGGACCTTGGCAGCAGACACCAGGCGCAGTTTAACACAGAAGGCGTAGTATACGGCACAACACAACTCCAACTCTCTATGGCACAGGAACAAGGTAGCACGGGATACAGGTAGCAGGTATGGCAATACTGGAAATCACTAAGGGACCATTTGCAAAGACTAACACGGGTAAACACAACAATGCTTAGGCAATGAAGGAAGGGGCAGGGCCCTTCTTATTGTCCAGGGTGATCATGGGCTAATTAGACATACTTTCGGGTGCGCGCGCTGGCCCTTTAAGGCTGGACACGTGCATGCGCACGCACCCTATGGGACACAGCAGAGTGAAGCGGAAGTGAGCCTTGAGGGACACCGCTGACAAGGACACTCCCAAAAATACTTACCTAAAGCTTTGGAGCACTTTATAAAGTGACCCCTGTTTAGACCTCTCCTACCCACCCAAACCCCTGCCCTTCCCCCTGATAACTTTAAAAATGGAGTCTCAGGAACCTCATACACTGACATTTTTTTGAGCAGACCACTCAAAATTGCTTTGAAAAGGGAACTTCTAGGGAGGGGGTCTTCTCAAAGAAAATGAGCAGTATGATTAGTATATGGTGGAACTGAAAATCTGTCACATGCAATCTGGTCTGGATGGTGGTCTTCTCGAAGAGGTGGTCCTTTCACTGTATAATAATAATATCAATATTACTAGTAGAACACTTTATTAATATTTAAAAAAAATAAAATAAAAAAAAAAACAATGCCTGATTACAATAACAATTTTGTGGTGTGAATTTTCTGGTGCTTCCGGAAACTTGAGGAGCATCGAAACCGCTTCTTACATAAATCACACTGGAAAGGTAATTCTCCGGTGTGAATCCTCTCGTGTTCCATGAGGCGAAAATTTTTATGAAAACTCATTCCACATTCGGAACATTTAAATGGTTTTACCCCGGTGTGTAATTCTAGATGTCTCGCGAGATGTGACTGGTAGACGAAAACTTTCTGACACTCGCAACAGGACAACGTTTGCCCCGTGTGATATCTTAGATGGGCAACGAGGTGCGACTTATACCTGAAGGTCTTGTGGCACTCCGAACAAGGGAAGGGTCTCTCCCCGGTGTGAAACCGGTAATGGGCCTGAAGGTTTCCAGTACTAAGAAAACACTTGCCACATTCTGAACATTTGTATGGTTTCTCTCCAGTGTGGACTTTCATGTGAGACTCCAGGTGGTTGGCATTAGTTAAAACTTTACCACATTCTGAGCACGGGAAGACGTTTTCTAATGTATGTATCCCCATATGCATTCGGAGATAGTACTTGTTAGAAAAAGAACTAGTGCACTCCGTACAAGAAAACGGTTTCTCGTTTTTGTTCCCACTTTCCTGATTGTCATGAGAAGATGGTTGGAGGAGACATGGTCTACAGAACTCGTGGTCTACAGAGCTGGATCCACTAATCCCCGTCTGATCCATCACATCTGGAACGTTGGTTCCGTTGAGTGGTTTTCCACATTTACCGCAAGAAACTAATTCCTGTTTTCGAATCTTTTTGTGTTTTGTGAGATTGGATCGGTCTTTAAGATATTCTTCGGACTTGATGCATGAAGACATTTCTGTAACCTGGTGAGGTCCCTTGTTCTCGAGACTTGAGATCCATGAGACATTTGCCCGGCTTCCAGGACATTTCTGTGACTTTTTTCCTATGTATTTTGAACAAGAAGACGTAAAAAATGGTAATTATGTAACAAAAAATTAAATATACACCAGTCTAACCAGTAACAATGTTGACCAATATTTCTTATGCACGTTAGACCGCTGTGGGGGTGGAAGCGGATACATTATAATTCTGCTGGCCATTCGGACTGGTAGATCACTCCATTCAATTTCCAAATTGGGGTCCCCATGGAAGCCCGGACTTTTCTCCAGTTTCTGCCTGGATGCGATGGCCCATGGCCGGCTTACCAAACTGAGTCAGAGAACCCCTAATATCAAGATAGGTGTGGGTCCGAGAGCTGGTACCCGCATCTATCAGCCATTTATGGCATATCCTGTGGATATGCCATATATGTGCTGGTATGGGAATACCCCTTTAAGGGCGCAACTCTTACAGGTCAACGCTCTGACTAATATACATCAATATAACGACTACTCTGAATGTCTAGAACTTGGGCATCTTCTGCTAAGGATCTGACCCATCATCCTATAATGAGGACTATCCACCAACACCATAATCACTTACCATAACGCTCAACTATTTCCTTGTCCATCATGACGTCCTTGTACAGATCCCTCTTCCCCAGTGATGTGCGGTCCCGGTGGTCCTCCATCATGACGTCCTTGTACAGATCCTTGTGGTCTTCTAGATACTCCCACTCCTCCATGGAGAAATAGACGGTGATATCCTGACATCTTATAGGAACCTGACACACAATGATACAGTCATCATCCCGACACATTATACCTTGTGTTATTATATAATGTCCCAGCATTCCCGGTAGTCCTCACCTCTCCCGTCAGCAGATCAATGATCTTGTGGGTGAGGTCCAGGATCTTCTCACGTGTCAGTAATGGTGGTGATTCAGTGCTCAGTCCTGGTACATGATCATTATTACTGGGAGTATTGGGATTATCGAGTCTCCATATTAGTATATATTTCTGTACAAAGAAAAAAAAGACATCATTTACATCCAACATATAGGTCCATAGGATCAACTCCCTAGACCACGGCTAGAGACTGCACGACACATACACGGGCGCCACATGGTCCACCCAGGGCATAGGAAAGTAGGGACATGAGCCGACCCAATCTTCTAAGCTGGAGCCGTTCTAGCTGTGAACTGCACATGCTCTGTTGATAGCGACCCTCGCTTCTAGGGGGAAGACAGGCACCATTTTCTTGAAGAGCGGCAGCCCCTGCAGTCCTCGCAGAAGCTGCTGCCAATTCAAATAAATTCCAAGCCCCGTCTGCTATGAAAGCAGGACCGCCCGTCAATTCTCCCGCCCCCGCCGCTACCTAACTCTTCAATGTGACCGCGGTTACTAGCGCTCATATTGAAGATAGGTCAGAGACCCCGGTCACATTGGGCTGAAAGGTACCAGAACACACAGGGCATTGCAGCTGGCTGCAGATCAGGGATTTTACGGCTAAATTCTCATCAAATCCTGAATGTGTGAATGTGGACCTAAAGGGTTTGTCTGGTCAGTAGAAATTGACCTATCCTCCGTAACTTGTAGCGGTGGTTGACAGTGGCGGCCTGTAATCCGCCGCTACAAGTGTGTTGGTGATTCACAGTACGAGCAGGTAGGGAATGAAGGAAAGCAGTGCTCATACCTGCGCTGGGGCCCCTTCAAAACAGCTGATCGGCGGGGGTTCCAGGAGTCAGACCCCCACCGATCAGATATTGATGGCCTATGCGGAGGCTAGACCATCAATTTCTTATGACCGGACAACCCCTTTAAGACCACGTTCACGATTTGATGAGGATCTGGGTGCGTATTCCCTGCTATACTGTGTTCAGACACCCATCATAGCCAGCAATGTCACAACACGTGCAGGTCATGTAACCCTGTCGCAAACTCATTACAATGGGTCATATGATTGTGTGCGCGGGACGGGGGGGCGGGGGTCACACGATTGACGCCATGTTTAGTCCGATTCAGTTAGTCCATGAATGCATTACACTGGACTAATCTGTGGACTAAACCATTCTACTGAGACAGGGGCCTCCTGTACGGATATAAGAAGGGTCTGCGAGTAGAATTTCTCATACGTGTATATTAGAAAATTGAATAATTTCCTATCTTATGAAAAAATAATTTAAAAAAAAAAAAAAAAAAGTGGAAAACCCCTTTAAATTGCACCAAAATTTGCCATCTGGCCCATCAGTGAACCTGAACGATTATACATCAGAAAGTATTCCCACATGGTTATTATTGGAGCTGGTTCCGGTGACGTCCTCACGATCGCTCACCTCTTTCGTCAGCCGGTCAATGACGTCTTTGGTTAGATGCAATATCCTCTGCCTCACATTCTCCTCCTCCGGGTCCACGGCCCGGGAGCCGCCTGTGTTCTCCAGTAATGTAGTGATATCAGAGTCACCTTCCAAAAAAATATGATGTATGGAAAGAGTCACGACACTTTACACCGGTACTACTGTAGTCCCTGAACTAGAAAGCAACAACGGAGCACAACTATGAGCGGTCACATAACCTGGAGGGAGTAGCTCACCACCCAATCATCCCGTTTTTCGGACCTCAAAAAGGAATCGGGCTTATGCAAATGAGCCCCAAAATGGGCATTCCCTGGAGGTTGTGAGCGTTCCTGGGTGGGGCTTAAATGTCCCGTGAAATCGGGAGTCAAAACGTTATTATTTTTAACCCTTTCCCGTCCTGCTTTGTAGTTGAGCCCCCGTCATCAGAATACAATGGCTGGGATGAGAGGTCTCGCCGATCCCGGAAGTTCAACCCCCGAGGCAATAGCAACTTTACACCCATCGTCACCCCCGCAACTGGATGCCGGTGCCGAAGGGTTTCTATCCTCATATTAAATCCTCAATATGTATTGATCAGCAGATTTTCTCCATTTAAAAAAAAATAAATATTAGTGGTTTGGAAAGTTCTAGTTACGTATCCCAGAATGGTGGCATCAAAAAAATACAACTCGGCCAGCAAAAAACACGCCCTCGTAAGGCAACGTCAACGGAAAAATAACTTACGGGTCTTGGAATGTGCGGAGACAAAAACAATTGTAAAAAATTGCTCTAATTGTGCAAAAATAGTAAAACATAAAAAAAAAAACGAAAAAAACCAAACCGTATATATTTGTTATCACCGTAATTGTACGGACCCGCAGAATAAGAAAGGTTAACAAGTCATTTATAAGGCACGGTGAACGCTGTAAAAATAAAAAACAGCATAAAAAATTCCCCCCCACAAAAAAAATGAATAAAAAAAAAAAAAAAAAAAAGTTATACAATACATTATATGTACCCCAAAATAATCTATTGAAAAATACATCTCATCTAACGAAAAACAAGCGCTCATGGGGCTACGTCGGCGGAAAAATAAAAAGTTATGACTTGAGAAAAAATAAAAAAATTTAATAAATAAGTGGCCACATCCCGTAAGCCAAAATAGGCCGTCCTTAAGGGGTTAATTACTATAATGTATTGGAATAATTGTGTACATTATAGTCTGTGTATATAAAAACGCGCCGGCGTCTGTTTAGCACTTGGTGTTCCCTAAACAAGGCGTTCCCTACACCATTTTGGGGGTTAAATCGCGATGACGTCACTGCATCAAACTGCCTCTGCTGGACCGCTGACAGCGCAGGCTGGTAGATGCCTCAGCCGCTCTGCTTGTCGTGAAAACGGGCTTAGGCGGGTATCTTTTTTTAATTTTCAAGGCTACTATTGTTGTAAAGGGGCACAAAAGGGGCATTATTGCAGTGGGAGTCAAAGGGGAGCTCAAAGAAGGCATTATTACTGTGTAAGGGGCACAAAGGGGGGGAATTATTACTATGTAAGGGGCACAAAGGGGGCGAATTATTACTATGTAAGGGGCACAAAGGGGGGGAATTATTACTGTGTAAGGGGCACAAAGGGGGGGAATTATTACTGTGTAAATGACACATAGGGAGCATTATTACTGTGTGGGACCCAAAGGAGCACGATTACTGTGTAAAACATAAATAAGGGCACTTTTACCATATGAGGCACTATTACTATCTGGGTACATATGTATCCTATTGTTTTCAGGGGCACAATCTGCCTGGCACTGTTATTTTGGGGTCACTATCTGGAACTAATATTTTTGGGGTAACTAAGTATGAAACGAGTATTTTTGTTGGTTTCTATATTTCTGAGGTACAACACTTAGGGGCTCTGTGTAACACAACAGGTACAGCACTGGGGATAGCACAAAGATGGGGATCTTGTATAGCTGATCAGTATTAAGTGGTGAGGGTGGTGGAAAAACCCCCTAACCAATGATGTCTGAGCTGCAAACTCCGCAGAGACGAGTCGCGGCTGGAAAAATCCTCCATGACGGACTAGGCCTGATCGAGAAGAAACGGGGAAGTGAACGACTCTAATCAGAGTGCCCACTAGCCACTTATAAATTTGTCTGCAGCACAGCCCCCCCCCCCAACGCACTGTGGCACGACGCCTACGCGGCCGAAGATTAAAACATCCCTGAGGGTCCCCCCGGCAACTATTAAAGTGAAAGACCCTTCCATGAAACGGCAAATAAACCACTATGGCGGCTGGCATTCCAGCGATAATCACAGAAGGCTGCCCCTTCAGTCGCCCATACTTACCCTTTGCCCAAGCCACCACCTTACTATGGTCATTCATCAACAACAGAATATAGCCCCTGGGCCACCCTCACATTGACCGCACCATAAAACACACCTTGATTGACCATCATGAGGTCCTTGTAGAGATCTCTCTTACCCCGTGATGAGCGGTTCCGGTGGTCCTCCATCATGATGTCCTTGTAGAGATCCTGGTGTCCTCCTATATACTCCCACTCCTCCATGGTGAAGCAGACGGTCATGTCCTCATATCTGATGGGCACCTGCCATACACAACAATACAGGCGTCAGCGAGACACTTGATGTTATTGCCAAATTATTTCCCAGGATTCCCGGCAGAGCTCACCTCTCCAGTCAGGAGCTGGAGGATCTTGTTAGCGACTTCTAGGATCTTCTCATGAATCCCTTTGTCTTGTATCAATAATGGAATTGGGTCATGAGGCCGGCTAATTCCCGGTAAACTCTGTTGGCTGCACCGTCCGAAGTGGTTTCCGAACTTCTTCAAAAGGATGTAATTCTATATATCGGAAAACCACACGTGAATTGTGTAAAGATGGACAAACACATACGTATTGGACGGGGATATAGAACGCGGTCCTTATTCTTTTTTGAAAAAAAGACACATTGAAATCTCTCAACTCATTAAATTACTTGGGGGCCTTGATGAGAATGGGGTGTGCGGACAAACAATTTTTGGTAGAAGGGCCCCCTGAATGATAAACGGATTACAGGTTGTCCCTGAGACCGCCAGCGATCAGTTGTAATCTGTGACAACATCGCAGCAAGTGTGCCATTCCCCTGCAGCGCCCCCACAGGGAAAATGAAGCATTACACCACGCCCATTAAAAACAATGGACTGTCCATGTAACGTAAGGACATCCTGGGTCCTCCAGAGTGAGAGACACTCTTTGTGGGTGCTCCTTACTTTGGTTATCAGGGAATTTGAACCAAATAGAACCCCCTTTGAGCTTCAGGTTATTTTACACAAGACTCACATCTCCGGTCAGTAGACATTTGAGCTCCGTGAAGAGAATTAAAACATTCTCCATCTTGTAACTCCTGTTTCGTTGCATTGTATTCCAGTCGATCGAGGTCACAGGGATGGACGATCTTTGATCTTCTTCAATTCGTGGGACCTCAACCTAAAATTGAAGACAAATGAATATAAAACCTGGAACAGATCACAATAAAATAGTGAATTCTCCTATCACGTCCTCGCCAGGCTGAGGAGTCTCTTCCCTTCTACTATACGGGAAGTCATGGCGGGAATATTAACTATTTGGTACCACATTAAAAGTAAATAGAGAGAAACCTTCAGTGGCAAAACTTGAAGTCTTATTCACACCAACGGGACGATCAGATCTGCGACGTCCTATCTTTGCCCGTTTTCCCGGTTCCGTCAATAGATTTCCAAAAGCCAGAACTTTTTCATTTTTTCGTCACCATAACGTATGAGGGTTTGATTTTTGCGGGACAAGTTGTCGTTTCATATAATGTACTGGGGCGTTTCGTTTTTACAGCGTCCATCAGGCGGTAAAAACGACATTTCCACTTTATTCGCTGGGTTGATACCAAATTGATGCGGTTTTATTTTTTTTTTAGGTTTTAACACTTCTATAAAAAGAAAACTATTTGCCCAAAAAAAACAACAATTCTTTTGTGTCGCCGTATTCTGAGAGCCATAACTTTTTCGCGGGAGAGGCTGACGTTTAAATTATTGGTACCATTTTGGGGTACATGAGACTTTTGATCGGTTTTACCAGTTATGTTAGCTTTTATTTTTTGGAACATAATTTTTTATTTTTATTTAACCGTTTTCTTACTAGTCTCCCTAGGGGACTTGAACCAGCGATCGCTTACATGATATAATGCAATACTAATGTATTGCCATATATCGTGTTTCTTAGTTTCCTACGCAGCCCTGCTGGAGGCAAGGAGTACAAAGATGGCGGACCTGGGGGCCTTCATTAGGTCACATGGAAACGTCATCCCAGGAGGCGGGGCTGTAGGACAGCAGAGGGACGTGTCGCCGTGACTATTGGTACGTATAGGCCTTTATTTTTCACCTGCTGATTTCCGCAGCAGAAATTTTGTGCGGTTTCTCGGCCGGAATTCCCCGCGGGGACCAGGGCGGACACTCTGTACTTTTACGCAGCAGTTTCGCCTTGTGTGAATATAGCCTAAAAAGGGGTTTCCAGTCCGAAGAAATTGAAGGCCTCTCCTCAGGATAGGTCATCAATATCTGATCGGTGGGGGTCCGACTCTTGGTAACCCCGCCGATCAGCTGTTTTAAAGGGGCAGAGACGCTCATAGGAGCGCCGCTTACCCTTCATTCCCGTCACTGCTCGTACGGTGAACGCCGACACACGTGTAGCGCCGGTCCACAGTATTACAGCCTCTCCCATTCACTTGGACCCTCGTTCGATCAGATATTGACGGCCTTCCCTTCGAATAGGCAATTACGGTAATTTCTCAAGACTGGAAAACCTTTAAGAATTAGCGTGCAAAAAAAAACCTCGAATTTGCGTCAATTTTTTCAAAAGGAATCGGCGTCATTCATCTGGTGCTGAAGATCCAGCGCGCTGAAATAAACCCCCCCAAAAAGACCGATCTAGACCTGCCCAAAACTTACCATGGAAATCAATGGGAAAAACTGTGGGGCAGATTTAATAACGTCTTGCGCGTCTTCCTTCGTTTTGACAGAATTAATACCGTAGTCGACTGCGCTATTCATTCCATTAAAACGACGGAACCCTTACACAACGGGGACAAACGGAAACCATGTGCACCGGAACCGTCACCATTGATTGCAATCAATGGCGATGACAACGGAAAGCTCTGGTTTGTTTCAGTTTGGATTCCGTTCGTGGACAGAAATATCCGTCAGAACCCGCGAACGGAGCTCCGACGCAGATGTGAACGAAGCCGCGGCAAATCTGCCCGCGTGGATTTTTACCATCAATATCGCCGTACGAGGACACATTCATTTCTATGGGCCCATACACACGACCGTGTGGGGGCCGCAAAAACTCAGGACAAGTCATTTTACGGTTCGCAATTGCGGTCCGGCACCATTGAAGTGAACGCACATCTTTTGTGTGCACGGTCAGTGATTGCGGACGGCACGCGGATGACACTCGCCGTGTACACGCGGTATTAAAAAAATAAATAAAAATCAGACTCCACGTGAAGCCACGCGCCCAAACCTGCGCAACTTTTTTTTTTTTTTTACACGTGTTACCCGGCCGGTATTTTTGGGTGGGAAAGGTCATAACCCTAAATATTAGGCAGGTGGTTGTAATGTTGTGGCTGACGGGTGTAAACATGATGAATTCCTGAAACAAGTGCCAGCGCTATAATTGGCCATCACGCACACGGCCGTCACACGGTCGTCCGAATAAGCCCTTAAACACACAGCGAGACATATCAAAACTGGTGCGAACTAAAAGTGACGTTGTTGCCCATGGCAACCAATCAGGTTTGAGCTTTCATTTTCCAAAAGGCCTCTGAAATATGAGAGGTGGAATCCGATTGGTTTCCATGGGCAACCACTGAACTGTTCCTTTGGACGTCTCCTCCAGTATAGGAAGCTCTTTTTTTTTTACACTAACGTCACAAGAAGAAAATGCAACAAAAACGAGACAAATAGGAAATGTTATGAGAAACGGCAAGGCTTTCAAGTGAAAATACCCTGACAAAACCGCAGCAGAAACCGCAATGGGCGCACGTAGCCTTGTGGCATAGCGGCCGCTAGCGGCTGCACCTGGTAAGTGCATACATTACAGCAGTAAGGCGCCGCAGCTACTCACCTGTGAGGTGTATGACCAGTCCTCAATGTCGCCCCTTCCTCAGTACTAGTAGACCGCTGTACGGAGGCCGCAGAGGGTCATTCATGAACGCAGCTTTCTACTCTCCGCTGTGTTACATAAGCGACAAGTAAACAATGACGTCACCACATGTCGCCGTGCGCTCCCGTAACTACAACTTCCTGCACGTGTTACCGGTTATACTGGCGGGATGCGGAGCTGCTACAGACCGGAGGTCAGTGACACGTGGTTCCTCCACTACCGGCCTGTAATGGTGACCGCCAGCGCTGCCTTCCACAACATCAACATACTTCTCATGTAGTCTCACTTCTTCACCCTCTTTCTGTATAATGGTACCCCCCATGTCCCCCCTCACCCGGTGTAATGTGGCCCTCCCGTGTCCCCCCCCTCACCCGGTGTAATGTGGCCCTCCCGTGTCCCCCCCCCTCACCCGGTGTAATGTGGCCCTCCCGTGTCCCCCTCATCCGGTGTAATGTGGCCCTCCCGTGTCCCCCTCATCCGGTGTGATGTGTCCCCCTCATCCGGTGTAATGTGGCCCTCCCGTGTCCCCCCATCCGGTGTAATGTGGCCCTCCCGTGTCCCCCTCATCCGGTGTAATGTGGCCGTCCCGTGTCCCCCCCTCATCCGGTGTAATGTGTCCCTCCCGTGTCCCCCTCATCCGGTGTAATGTGGCCGTCCCGTGTCCCCCCCTCATCCGGTGTAATGTGTCCCTCCCATGTCCCCCTCATCCGGTGTAATGTGGCCGTCCCGTGTCCCCCTCACCCGGTGTAATGTGGCCCTCCCGTGTCCCCCTCATCCTGTGTAATGTGGCCCTCCCGTGTCCCCCTCATCCGGTGTAATGTGGCCCTCCCGTGTCCCCCTCATCCGGTGTAATGTGGCCGTCCCGTGTCCCCCCTCATCCGGTGTAATGTGGCCCTCCCGTGTCCCCCTCATCCGGTGTAATGTGGCCCTCCCGTGTCCCCCTCATCCGGTGTAATGTGGCCCTCCCGTGTCCCCCCTCATCCGGTGTAATGTGGCCCTCCCGTGTCCCCCCTCATCCGGTGTAATGTGGCCCTCCCGTGTCCCCCTCATCCGGTGTAATGTGGCCCTCCCGTGTCCCCCTCATCCGGTGTAATGTGGCCCTCCCGTGTCCCCCTCATCCGGTGTAATGTGGCCCTCCCGTGTCCCCCCTCATCCGGTGTAATGTGGCCCTTCCGTGTACCCCTCATCCGATGTAATGTGGCCCTCCCGTGTCCCCCCCTCACCCGGTGTAATGTGGCCCTCCCGTGTCCCCCCCTCACCCGGTGTAATGTGGCCCTCCCGTGTCCCCCCTCATCCGGTGTAATGTGGCCCTCCCGTGTCCCCCTCATCCGGTGTAATGTCGCCCTCCCGTGTCCCCCCTCACCCGGTGTAATGTGGCTCTCCCGTGTCCCCCTCATCCGGTGTAATGTGGCCGTCCCGTGTCCCCCTCACCCGATGTAATGTCGCCCTCCCGTGTCCCCCTCATCCGGTGTAATGTCGCCCTCCCGTGTCCCCCCTCACCCGGTGTAATGTGACCGTCTCGTGTCCCCCTCATCTGGTGTAATGTGGCCCTCCCGTGTCCCCCCTCATCCGGTGTAACGTGGCCCTCCCGTGTCCCCCCTCATCCGGTGTAACGTGGCCCTCCCATGTCCCCCCTCATCCGGTGTAACGTGGCCCTCCCGTGTCCCCCCTCATCCGGTGTAACGTGGCCCTCCCGTGTCCCCCTCATCCGGTGTAATGTCGCCCTCCCGTGTCCCCCCTCGCCCGGTGTAACGTGGCCGTCTTGTGTCCCCCTCATCCGGTGTAACGTGGCCCTCCCGTGTCCCCCTCATCCGGTGTAACGTGGCCGTCCCGTGTCCCCCTCATCCGGTGTAACGTGGCCCTCCCGTGTCCCCCTCATCCGGTGTAACGTGGCCCTCCCGTGTCCCCCTCTTCCGGTGTAACGTGGCCCTCCCGTGTCCCACCATCCGGTGTAACGTGGCCCTCCCGTGTCCCCCCTCATCCGGTGTAACGTGGCCCTCCCGTGTCCCCCCCATCCGGTGTAACGTGGCCCTCCCGTGTCCCCCCTCATCCGGTGTAACGTGGCCCTCCCGTGTCCCCCTCATCCGGTGTAACGTGGCCCTCCCGTGTCCCCCCTCATCCGGTGTAACGTGGCCCTCCCGTGTCCCCCCTCATCCGGTGTAATGTGGCCCTCCCGTGTCCCCCTCTTCCGATGTAACGTGGCCCTCCCGTGGCCCACCTCATCTGGTGTAACGTGGCCCTCCCGTGTCCCCCCTCATCCGGTGTAACGTGGCCCTCCCGTGTCCCCCTCATCCGGTGTAACGTGGCCCTCCCGTGTCCCCCTCTTCCGATGTAACGTGGCCCTCCCGTGTCCCCCTCTTCCGGTGTAACGTGGCCCTCCCGTGTCCCCCCTCATCCGGTGTAACGTGGCCCTCCCGTGTCCCCCTCATCCGGTGTAACGTGGCCCTCCCGTGTCCCCCCTCATCCGGTGTAACGTGGCCCTCCCGTGTCCCCCCTCATCCGGTGTAACGTGGCCCTCCCGTGTCCCCCTCTTCCGATGTAACGTGGCCCTCCCGTGGCCCACCTCATCTGGTGTAACGTGGCCCTCCCGTGTCCCCCCTCATCCGGTGTAACGTGGCCCTCCCGTGTCCCCCTCATCCGGTGTAACGTGGCCCTCCCGTGTCCCCCCTCATCCGGTGTAAAATGAAGCGGTAGAGGTGCCCATGTCTGAGCTGCTTCATGTCTGTTCGGCTTTTTCCGGAAATCAATGTCGCGGAGTGCGGGCTCAGTAGAAAGTCAATCACCCCGTGCTCTGATACATGGTGGTCTATTATGTGAAGGTTTCTATGACGATGCGTGCGCAAAACTGCAGAAACGTAAACTCTCATTTTCAGCTTCCCAATCTTTGATGTGATCAGAAACCAAAAGATAAAGTCCCGGAACCCGCGATCGCCCCCCGTTCCACGTACAGGGGATTCTGCTAAAGTTCCACATTCACGTTCATGGCTGAAACATTTCTCCAAACATGAACTTAAAAAGATAAGTGAGGGCCGGGCGACCAATCAAAACCACCATGAATGGAACATGTGACCTCCATTACGATTAATGACCGACTAGGCCACACCCCTTTCTGCATGTCACACCCCACAATGCTACGCCATTTACCCCCTGAGCCTCCTGTATATAATATTCCCCGACACTGCCCCCACACAGTATAATGCCCCCATAACTGCCTCCACACAGTATAATGCCCCCATAACTGCCCCCACACAGTATAATGCCCCATAACTGCCCTCCACACAGTATAATGCCCCCATAACTGCCCTCCACACAGTATAATGCCCCCATAACTGCCCTCCACACAGTATAATGCCTCCATAACTGCCCTCCACACAGTATAATGCCCCCATAACTGCCCCCACACAGTATAATGCCCCCATAACTGCCCCCACACAGTATAATGCCCCCATAACTGCCCCCACACAGTATAATGCCCCCATAACTGCCCCCACACAGTATAATGCCCCCATAACTGCCCCCACACAGTATAATGCCCCCATAACTGCCCCCACACAGTATAATGCCCCATAACTGCCCTCCACACAGTATAATGCCCCCATAACTGCCCCCACACAGTATAATGCCCCCATAACTGCCTCCACACAGTATAATGCCCCCATAACTGCCCCCACACAGTATAATGCCCCCATAACTGCCCCCACACAGTATAATGCCCCATAACTGCCCCCACACAGTATAATGCCCCCATAACTGCCCCCACACAGTATAATGCCCCCATAACTGCCCCCACACAGTATAATGCCCCCATAACTGCCTCCACACAATATAATGCCCCCATAACGGCCCTCCACACAGTATAATGCCCCCATAACTGCCCCACAGTATAATGCCCCCATAACTGCCCTCCACACAGTATAATACCCCCATAACTGCCTCCACACAGTATAATGCCCCCATAACTGTCCCCACACAGTATAATGCCCCATAACTGCCCTCCACACAGTATAATGCCCCCATAACTGCCCTCCACACAGTATAATGCCCCCATAACTGCCCCCACACAGTATAATGCCCCCATAACTGCCCTCCACACAGTATAATGCCCCCATAACTGCCCCCACACAGTATAATGCCCCATAACTGCCCCCACACAGTATAATGCCCCCATAACTGCCCCCACACAGTATAATGCCCCCATAACTGCCTCCACACAGTATAATGCCCCCATAACTGCCCCCACACAGTATAATGCCCCCATAACTGCCTCCACACAGTATAATGCCCCCATAACTGCCCCCACACAGTATAATGCCCCCATAACTGCCCTCCACACAGTATAATGCCCCCATAACTGCCCCCACACAGTATAATGCCCCATAACTGCCCCCACACAGTATAATGCCCCCATAACTGCCCCCACACAGTATAATGCCCCCATAACTGCCCCCACACAGTATAATGCCCCCATAACTGCCCCCACACAGTATAATGCCCCCATAACTGCCCCCACACAGTATAATGCCCCATAACTGCCTCCACACAGTATAATGCCCCCATAACTGCCCCCACACAGTATAATGCCCCCATAACTGCCCCCACACAGTATAATGCCCCCATAACTGCCCCCACACAGTATAATGCCCCATAACTGCCTCCACACAGTATAATGCCCCCATAACTGCCCTCCACACAGTATAATGCCCCCCATAACTGCCCTCCACACAGTATAATGTCCCCATAACTGCCCCCACACAGTATAATGTCCCCATAACTGCCCCCACACTGTATAATGCCCCCATAACTGCCCTCCACACAGTATAATGCCCCCATAACTGTCCTCCACACAGTATAATGCCCCCATAACTGTCCTCCACAGTATAATGCCCCCATAACTGTCCTCCACACAGTATAATGCCCCCATAACTGCCCCCACACAGTATAATGCCCCATAACTGCCCTCCACACAGTATAATGCCCCCATAACTGCCCTCCACACAGTATAATGCCCCCCATAACTGCCCTCCACACAGTATAATGCCCCCATAACTGCCTCCACACAGTATAATGCCCCCATAACTGCCCTCCACACAGTATAATGCCCCCATAACTGCCTCCACACAGTATAATGCCCCCATAACTGCCCTCACACAGTATAATGCCCCCATAACTGCCTCCACACAGTATAATGCCCCCATAACTGCCCTCCACACAGTATAATGCCCCCATAACTGCCCTCCACACAGTATAATGCCCCCATAACTGCCTCCACACAGTATAATGCCCCCATAACTGCCTCCACACAGTATAATGACCCCATAACTGCCCCCACACAGTATAATGCCCCCATAACTGCCTCCACACAGTATAATGCCCCCATAACTGCCTCCACACAGTATAATGCCCCCATAACTGTCCTCCACACAGTATAATACCTCATAACTGCCCTCCACACAGTATAATTCCCCCATAACTGCCTCCACACAGTATAATGCCCCCATAACTGCCCCCACACAGTATAATGACCCCATAACTGCCTCCACACAGTATAATGCCCCCATAACTGCCCCCACACAGTATAATGACCCCATAACTGCCTCTACATAGTATAATGCTCTCATAACTGCCTCCACACAGTATAATGCCCCTATAACTGCCTCCACACAGTATAATGCCCCCATAACTGCCCTCCACACAGTATAATGCCCCCATAACTGCCACACAGTATAATGCCCCCATAACTGCCTCCACACAGTATAATGCCCCCATAACTGCCACACAGTATAATGCCCCCATAACTGCCTCCACACAGTATAATGCCCCATAACTGCCCTCCACACAGTATAATGCCTCCATAACTGCCCTCCACACAGTATAATGCCCCCATAACTGCCCTCCACACAGTATAATGCCCCCATAACTTCCCTCCACACAGTATAATACCCCCATAACTGCCTCCATACAGTATAATGCCCCCATAACTGCCTCCACACAGTATAATGTCCCCATAACTGCCTCTACATAGTATAATGCCCCCATAACTGCCTCCACACAGTATAATGCCCCATAACTGCCTCCACACAGTATAATGCCCCTATAACTGCCTCCACACAGTATACTGCCCTCCACACAGTATAATGCCCCATAACTGCCCTCCACACAGTATAATGCCTCCATAACTGCCCTCCACACAGTATAATGCCCCCATAACTGCCCTCCACACAGTATAATGCCTCCATAACTGCCCTCCACACAGTATAATACCCCCATAACTGCCTCCATACAGTATAATGCCCCCATAACTGCCTCCACACAGTATAATGCCCCCATAACTGCCTCCACACAGTACAATGCCCCCATAACTGCCCTCCACACAGTATAATACCCCCATAACTGCCTCCACACAGTGTAATGCCCCCATAACTGCCCTCCACACAGTATAATGCCCCATAACTGCCCCCACACAGTATAATGCCCGCATAACTGCCCCCACACTGTATAATGCCCCCATAACTGCCCCCACACTGTATAATGCCCCCATAACTGCCCCCACACAGTATAATGCCCCCATAACTGCCCCCACACTGTATAATGCCCCCATATCTGCCCTCCACACAGTATAATGCCCCCATAACTGCCCTCCACACAGTATAATGCCCCCTTAGCTGCCACTATACAGTATAATGCCCCATAACTGCCTCCACACAGTATAATGCCCCTATAACTGCTCTCATACAGTACAATGCCCCCATAACTGCCCTCCACACAGTATAATACCCCCATAACTGCCTCCACACAGTATAATGCCCCCATAACTGCCCCCACACAGTATAATGCCCCTATAACTGCTCTCATACAGTACAATGCCCCCATAACTGCCCTCCACACAGTATAATACCCCCATAACTGCCTCCACACAGTATAATGCCCCCATAACTGCCCTCCACACAGTATAATTCCCCCATAACTGCCTCCACACAGTATAATGCCCCCATAACTGCCCCCACACAGTATAATGACCCCATAACTGCCTCCACACAGTATAATGTCCCCATAACTGCCTCTACATAGTATAATGCTCCCATAACTGCCTCCACACAGTATAATCCCCCCATAACTGCCCTCCACACAGTATAATGCCCCCATAACTGCCTCCACACAGTATAATGCCCCCATAACTGCCTCCACACAGTATAATGCCCCCATAACTGCCCTCCACACAGTATAATGCCCCATAACTGCCCTCCACACAGTATAATGCCTCCATAACTGCCCTCCACACAGTATAATGCCCCCATAACTGCCCTCCACACAGTATAATTCCCCCCATAACTGCCCTCCACACAGTATAATACCACCATAACTGCCTCCATACAGTATAATGCCCCCATAACTGCCTCCACACAGTATAATGCCCCCACACAGTACAATGCCCCCATAACTGCCCTCCACACAGTATAATACCCCCATAACTGCCTCCACACAGTGTAATGCCCCCATAACTGCCCTCCACACAGTATAATGCCCCATAACTGCCCCCACACTGTATAATGCCCGCATAACTGCCCCCACACTGTATAATGCCCCCATAACTGCCCCCACACAGTATAATGCCCCCATAACTGCCCCCACACTGTATAATGCCCCCATAACTGCCCTCCACACAGTATAATGTCCCCATAACTGCCCTCCACACAGTATAATGTCCCCATAACTGCCCTCCACACAGTATAATGCCCCCTTAGCTGCCACTATACAGTATAATGCCCCCATAACTGCCTCCACACAGTATAATGCCCCCATAACTGCCTCCACACAGTATAATACCCCCATAACTGCCTCCACACAGTATAATGCCCCATAACTGCCCCCACACAGTATAATGCCCCCATAACTGCCCCCACACAGTATAATGCCCCCATAACTGCCTCCGCACAGTATAATGCCCCCATAACTGCCCCCACACAGTATAATGCCCCCATAACTGCCTCCACACAGTATAATGCCCCCATAACTGCCCCCACACAGTATAATGCCCCCATAACTGCCCTCCACACAGTATAATGCCCCCATAACTGCCCCCACACAGTATAATGCCCCATAACTGCCCCCACACAGTATAATGCCCCCATAACTGCCCCCACACAGTATAATGCCCCCATAACTGCCCCCACACAGTATAATGCCCCCATAACTGCCCCCACACAGTATAATGCCCCCATAACTGCCCCCACACAGTATAATGCCCCATAACTGCCTCCACACAGTATAATGCCCCCATAACTGCCCCACACAGTATAATGCCCCCATAACTGCCCCCACACAGTATAATGCCCCCATAACTGCCCCCACACAGTATAATGCCCCATAACTGCCTCCACACAGTATAATGCCCCCATAACTGCCCTCCACACAGTATAATGCCCCCCATAACTGCCCTCCACACAGTATAATGCCCCCATAACTGCCCCCACACAGTATAATGTCCCCATAACTGCCCCCACACTGTATAATGCCCCCATAACTGCCCTCCACACAGTATAATGCCCCCATAACTGTCCTCCACACAGTATAATGCCCCCATAACTGTCCTCCACAGTATAATGCCCCCATAACTGTCCTCCACACAGTATAATGCCCCCATAACTGCCCCCACACAGTATAATGCCCCATAACTGCCCTCCACACAGTATAATGCCCCCATAACTGCCCTCCACACAGTATAATGCCCCCCATAACTGCCCTCCACACAGTATAATGCCCCCATAACTGCCTCCACACAGTATAATGCCCCCATAACTGCCCTCCACACAGTATAATGCCCCCATAACTGCCTCACAACAGTATAATGCCCCCATAACTGCCTCCACACAGTATAATGCCCCCATAACTGCCCCCACACAGTATAATGCCCCCATAACTGTCCTCCACACAGTATAATCCCCCCATAACTGCCTCCACACAGTATAATGCCCCCATAACTGCCCTCCACACAGTATAATGCCCCCATAACTGCCTCCACACAGTATAATGCCCCCATAACTGCCCTCCAAACAGTATAATGCCCCCATAACTGCCCTCCACACAGTATAATGCCCCCATAACTGCCCTCCACACAGTATAATGCCCCATAAATGCCCCCACACAGTATAATGCCCCATAACTGCCTCCACACAGTATAATGCTCCCATAACTGCCCTCCACACAGTATAATGCCCCCATAACTGCCCTCCACACAGTATAATGCCCCCATAACTGCCTCCACAGTATAATGCCCCCATAACTGCCCTCCACACAGTATAATGCTCCCATAACTGCCCTCCACACAGTATAATGCTCCCATAACTGCCCTCCACACAGTATAATGCCCCCATAACTGCCCTCCACACAGTATAATGCCCCCATAACTGCCTCCACAGTATAATGCCCCCATAACTGCCCTCCACACAGTATAATGCCCCCATAACTGCCCTCCACACAGTATAATGCCCCCCATAACTGCCCTCCACACAGTATAATGCCCCCATAACTGCCTCCACACAGTATAATGCCCCCATAACTGCCCTCCACACAGTATAGTGCCCCCATAACTGCCCTCCACACAGTATAATGCCCCCATAACTGCCTCCACACAGTATAATGCCCCCATAACTGCCCTCACACAGTATAATGCCCCCATAACTGCCCTCCACACAATATAATGCCCCCATAACTGCCCTCCACACAGTATAATGCCCCCATAACTGCCCTCCACACAGTATAATGCCCCCATAACTGCCCTCCACACAGTATAATGCCCCCATAACTGCCTCCACACAGTATAATGCCCCCATAACTGCCTCCACACAGTATAATGACCCCATAACTGCCCCCACACAGTATAATGCCCCCATAACTGCCTCCACACAGTATAATGCCCCCATAACTGCCTCCACACAGTATAATGCCACCATAACTGTCCTCCACACAGTATAATACCTCATAACTGCCTTCCACACAGTATAATTCCCCCATAACTGCCTCCACACAGTATAATGCCCCCATAACTGCCCCCACACAGTATAATGACCCCATAACTGCCTCCACACAGTATAATGCCCCCATAACTGCCCCCACACAGTATAATGACCCCATAACTGCATCTACATAGTATAATGCTCTCATAACTGCCTCCACACAGTATAATGCCCCTATAACTGCCTCCACACAGTATAATGCCCCCATAACTGCCCTCCACACAGTATAATGCCCCCATAACTGCCACACAGTATAATGCCCCCATAACTGCCTCCACACAGTATAATGCCCCCATAACTGCCACACAGTATAATGCCCCCATAACTGCCTCCACACAGTATAATGCCCCATAACTGCCCTCCACACAGTATAATGCCTCCATAACTGCCCTCCACACAGTATAATGCCCCCATAACTGCCCTCCACACAGTATAATGCCCCCATAACTGCCCTCCACACAGTATAATACCCCCATAACTGCCTCCATACAGTATAATGCCCCCATAACTGCCTCCACACAGTATAATGTCCCCATAACTGCCTCTACATAGTATAATGCCCCCATAACTGCCTCCACACAGTATAATGCCCCATAACTGCCTCCACACAGTATAATGCCCCTATAACTGCCTCCACACAGTATAATGCCCCCCATAACTGCCCTCCACACAGTATAATGCCCCATAACTGCCCTCCACACAGTATAATGCCTCCATAACTGCCCTCCACACAGTATAATGCCCCCATAACTGCCCTCCACACAGTATAATGCCCCCATAACTGCCCTCCACACAGTATAATACCCCCATAACTGCCCCCATACAGTATAATGCCCCCATAACTGCCTCCACACAGTATAATGCCCCCATAACTGCCTCCACACAGTATAATGCCCCCATAACTGCCTCCACACAGTACAATGCCCCCATAACTGCCCTCCACACAGTATAATACCCCCATAACTGCCTCCACACAGTGTAATGCCCCCATAACTGCCCTCCACACAGTATAATGCCCCATAACTGCCCCCACACAGTATAATGCCCACATAACTGCCCCCACACTGTATAATGCCCCCATAACTGCCCCCACACAGTATAATGCCCCCATAACTGCCCCCACACTGTATAATGCCCCCATATCTGCCCTCCACACAGTATAATGTCCCCATAACTGCCCTCCACACAGTATAATGCCCCCTTAGCTGCCACTATACAGTATAATGCCCCATAACTGCCTCCACACAGTATAATGCCCCCATAACTGCCCCCACACAGTATAATGCCCCTATAACTGCTCTCATACAGTACAATGCCCCCATAACTGCCCTCCACACAGTATAATACCCCCATAACTGCCTCCACACAGTATAATGCCCCCATAACTGTCCTCCACACAGTATAATACCTCATAACTGCCCTCCACACAGTATAATTCCCCCATAACTGCCTCCACACAGTATAATGCCCCCATAACTGCCCCCACACAGTATAATGACCCCATAACTGCCTCCACACAGTATAATGTCCCCATAACTGCCTCTACATAGTATAATGCTCCCATAACTGCCTCCACACAGTATAATCCCCCCATAACTGCCCTCCACACAGTATAATGCCCCCATAACTGCCTCCACACAGTATAATGCCCCCATAACTGCCTCCACACAGTATAATGCCCCCATAACTGCCCTCCACACAGTATAATGCCCCATAACTGCCCTCCACACAGTATAATGCCTCCATAACTGCCCTCCACACAGTATAATGCCCCCATAACTGCCCTCCACACAGTATAATTCCCCCCATAACTGCCCTCCACACAGTATAATACCACCATAACTGCCTCCATACAGTATAATGCCCCCATAACTGCCTCCACACAGTATAATGCCCCCATAACTGCCTCCACACAGTACAATGCCCCCATAACTGCCCTCCACACAGTATAATACCCCCATAACTGCCTCCACACAGTGTAATGCCCCCATAACTGCCCTCCACACAGTATAATGCCCCATAACTGCCCCCACACAGTATAATGCCCGCATAACTGCCCCCACACTGTATAATGCCCCCATAACTGCCCCCACACAGTATAATGCCCCCATAACTGCCCCCACACTGTATAATGCCCCCATAACTGCCCTCCACACAGTATAATGCCCCCATAACTGCCCTCCACACAGTATAATGTCCCCATAACTGCCCTCCACACAGTATAATGCCCCCTTAGCTGCCACTATACAGTATAATGCCCCCATAACTGCCTCCACACAGTATAATGCCCCCATAACTGCCTCCACACAGTATAATACCCCCATAACTGCCTCCACACAGTATAATGCCCACATAACTGCCCTTCACACAGTATAATACCCCCGTAACTGCCCTCCACACAGTATAATGCCCCCATAACTGCCCTCCACACAGTATAATGCCCCCATAACTGCATCCACACAGTATAATGACCCCATAACTGCCCCACACAGTATAATCCCCCCATAACTGCCCCCACACAGTATAATGCCCCCATAACTGCCCTCCACACCGTATAATGCACCCCCATAACTGCCTCCACACAGTATAATGTCCCCATAACTGCCCTCCATACAGTATAATGCCCCCATAACTGCCTCTACACAGTATAATGCCCCCATAACTGCCCCCACACAGTATAATGCCCCCATAACTGCCCCCACACAGTATAATGCTCCCATAACTGCCCCCTCACAGTATAATGCTCCCATAACTGCCCCCACACAGTATAATGCTCCCATAACTGCCCCCACACAGTATAATGACCCCATAACTGCTTCCACACTGTATAAATTCCCCCATAGCTGCCCCCACACTGTATAATGCCCCCATAACTGCCTCCACACAGTATAATGCCTCCATAACTGCTCTCCACACAGTATAATCCCCCCATAACTGCCCCCACACAGTATAATACCCCCATAACTGCCCTCCACACAGTATAATGCCCCTATATCTGCCCTCCACACAGTATAATGCCCCCATAACTGCCTCCACACAGTATAATGCCCCATAACTGCGACACAGTAT